>NC_056732.1:309633065-309659215 GCF_019279795.1 Protopterus annectens | reverse complement strand
ATAAAATTTTTTTATATATATATATATATATATATATATATATATATATATATATATATATATATAGATATATATACATATGTAGACATATAAGTCACACAGGAAGCCTTTTCCTCTGTTGAAACATGGTTATCCGATGCCCAATTAATACTCAACCCAAACAAAACTAAACTACTCATCTTCCAACCCACCAAACATACTCAAAACAACTCTCACTTTAACATCACAGCAAAAGACAATACCACTATATACCCAACTGAACACACCAAATTGCTAGGAGTGGAAATAGACAATAAACTAAAATTTGACATCCACATATCCATGACCATAAAAAGCCACAAAAGTAGGACCATTATACAGAAATAAACAATTTCTCACCAAAGCAGCAAAGATTTCAATAGCACCCACCAATTCCCACCTTATCTCCACCCTACTTTATGCCTCCCCAGTATATACCAACCTAAGGCAATGTGATCTAAACAAGCTAGAGACCTGCTACAGCAAAATCGCCAAATTCGCCACAGGGGCATCCTACCGTAGTCACCACTGTCTCTCACTTGCTGAACTGGGCTGGCTTGAACTCCCTCACCTCCTTCAGTGGTATCAACTCTCACTCGCCCACAAACTAGTAAACTAGTAAACCATCCACTAAATGTCCCATCCCTCCAGAATCTACTCCAACCCTATCGCACCACTAGACCACTAAGATCTAGCAACAAAAATCCCTTGCAGATCACTAAAGCCAATAACTCTGCTGGTGAAGCACTATTCTCTTGCGCCATAGCCAAATTATGGAACTCACTCCCACCCACAATTACCTCCATACCACCATGCACCAACTTCAAAACTTTATTAAAAGTGCACCTAAAAACATGCTGGCTATGCCCTTGCAACTATCATCCACCCCATCCAACTACTACCATTCTTTCACCTCCACTAACTACCTTGATGATAGCAAGCTCAGATGCTCATAAGCCCAGTACTTATTATACAGCAGGAACTTCTCATTGTTACATTTGTTAATGCCTGTTATGTACTTCACAGATAAAGATTCTAGCTGTCTACTGATGTACTATGTTCTTCATCTGTAAATATGTTGTAAGTATTTTCTATGTTAAATTATTAATCGCTATGTAATCCAATGTAACTACTGTCTGTTTATTTTACTGTGGAGCTTTTCTCCCCGGGCCTCCGCTGAAAATGGACCCACGTCCAGTCGGACACTCCCGGTCAACAAATTTAAATAAATAAATAAATAAAATAATAAATAATATAGCTGTATGCATATGTAGATATATTTATATATGTTGATAAATATATATATATATATATATATATATATATATATTTCTATAAATATAGATATTGATATATCTATTTAGATATAAATATATATATATATATATATATATATATATATATATATATATGGTTCCACTTGATATCATCGAATTATCATTTCATCGAATTGCAAACCATCGAGACCAAATCGTCGAAAACCCATTTCATCGAAAACTCATTTCATCGAATCTCAAATCATTGAAAACTATGAAGCAACTACAAATAACATTGCACAATGTTTTTACTACATTTTTGCAGGGCAAGCCCTGCTCACCGTAATTAAATGTACCAGCAAAATCAGCACTACAGTGGGGTTAGGAAATTACCTTTTCCCCACTGTAGTGCAACCTTGGAGTTGGTATATTTAATTACGTGTGGGGCAGATCCCCACATGGGGGTGCAGGGGCTTGCCCCCCTGCATACACATAGTAGAAAGTGTCTGGGATGTTATTTGTAGTTGCTTCATAGTTTTCAATGATTTGAGATTCGATGAAATGAGTTTTCGATGAAATGGGTTTTTCGATGATTTGGTCTCGAAATGATAATAAGATGAATAATGATATATATATATATATATATATATATATATATATATATATACATATATATATATATATATATATATAAACACACACACACACACACACACACACACACACACACACACACACATACATCTACGTGTTTAAATACATTTCCTGTACTCTTGAATGACTGTGACGGATGATATGTTTGTGAAAACATGAAGGTTATGTATGTATGACATGACTTAGTGGTAAATCACTTTGGCTATGGTGTGCAAGGTCCTGGGTTTATGCCTTGTAGAGGCTGCTTATTTTGTTGCTGGGCAGAACAACAGCTGTTGGATACAGAGTGAATAAGGCAGTTTTTAGCAGTTGTAAGCAGGTTTGCACAGAGGTAAGTGCTGCTAACTTCCAGTTACAGTTTCTTATACTGATTTAGCTTCTAAATTGCTTAACCCATGTAATCATTGCTTACCCCTGCGCAAAGAAGCTTAAACCCACTTACTGCTGCTTAAAAGTGTTTACTCCTGCTTACCCCTGTGCTAATTTCTTTAAAAGAAATGAAAAAGGGTTGATAGAAAAGTGGTGAAAAAGGGGCAGAATGCGGGAAAGACAGAAGGGAAAATAGCTAGCGATGTGCAGGAAGGGTGTAGGGTAGATCCATAGCTGCTCATTTATTCTACTTCAACAGCTCCACATATACACTGATTTTGGAGATAGAATTGGACACTCATACCCCTGAGATAGGGGTGAGGACAACAATAATATGTTGTTAAACCAATCAGACCAGATTACATGTGTCCAGTGGACATCTGTGCGAAATGGACAGCTATGTATGGGGCGAGATTTTTTTTTTTTTGGGAACAGATTGCCTTTCTTTTTTTTTTTCAGGTGAGAGTGGGATGTTGGGGAGGGATAGTAGGTATATTTGGTGAGACAGATTTGGTAGGTTAACAGACAAGACAAACAAGACGCATACAGGGGTGGTATATGACTCATGTGGGGGGTAAACACCTTGATGGGGAGGGGAGTTTGGAAATCGGAAGCCCATGAGCCCCCTAGTGGTAAGAGTGGGACTGAGGTCCCCAGCCATGGGCAGTCACCACTCCACCTTCACAGCTACGAAGGTGGCTGAGCTGGGGGCAGAGTAGGAGGGCCAGGCTAACCCTCTAGTTGCAACACATGGCCCTCAAGCTGGAGAATCAGATCTCCAAACTCCCTGCAGAGCTCGCTATGCACCACGACCCGGACCTGGCAGCGGGTGACAGTGTCCTGTCTGCTCCCACTCCCGGGGATGCCCCATCCCATGAGGTGGTTCCACCAGAAGGTGGTGCAGGACCAACAAATGAGGAGGTCCCGGGTTGGGCCCCAGACATGCTGGTGACTGGTGCCACAGCCAGCTGAGGTGGGACAGTTGGGTCTGCCAGGACCGGCCTTCTCAAACAAGCTATGGTGTTTACATTTTATCAACATATGTGGGTTAGTAATAGTCAACACATTCCAGGATTAGGTATAACAGCATGCATAGATATTCCCATTAACCCAAACACCAGATATGGAACAGTTGCATAGCAAACAGAACACATGCATATATGGAACCACAGTGGTCATTACAACAGCATGCAGGTACATTGATGGCAGCATGCCACCAATGTGGGAGTATTTCAACATGACACATGCATAGAAACAAATTTAAATAATTATCAAACTCCTTACAGGTTTTAGTACACTACCCTATTGCCTTAGTTTGGACAGTAGTATGGATGTCAACAACTATATACATGAACTGAGTTTAACCCACAGTATATACCTCTTACCTGGTATACCTGTGGAGGTCTTGTTTTTTAACACTACCTAACTGTTTCTACATATATTCCCAGATTCCAGGTTGATGTTATGCACATACCTGTCCATCTATTATTGCTCATACTCTGGGCATGTCTTCACCACATGCAGGTAAACCGGGACACATGTTGACTATTGCCCTCTTAAACCTTTAGTGAATTATACAATGACATGTTTGTTTTCATTGACATCTTCCAAATATGTGCAGGTCTGACAGTCAGTTATATGACATGAAATGCTGCCTACATGTCAGAGATTAGCACACTGATATGCCAGGAGGACAGGGTAACAGCCAGCAGATATGGGCCGATTAACTGGACATTCTGGACAATTCCGTACACTTGTGGGGTATGATTCTGCATACAGCTTACTGTCACTCCCAGGATTCGTACCATGGCTGTATCTGTTAAAGATAAAACACTGTCCATCACAGTTGAGTGTGCTATATAGATATTGCTGTGTATCTCTTGTCTGATTTCTGTCTATAATTCTCCTGTGGTTTTACATTCTGACCTTGTAATTACAACACTCATACAGGATTTCCTAGACAGTTGTATTATGTAGTACAGTGTGGGTGACAGTGATGAGTAATACCTTATTATTCAGAGCAACTGCAATACTAACAATGCCATTCAATACCAGAGTAAACAGTACCAGTACAGGATATCAATCTCTTATTTCTAGGCACAGTGTTTGTATCTGACAGACCTGTGGGAGCAATGTTTGTTAGCACTACCTGAATGTTCATAGGTTCATGGGTTCATACTAGGCTATCTGCCCTAGGGCATTTATAAGCCTAGCCAGAGTGTGTATGGCTTTCGCCACCCATTTTAAATTAATTTTGCTATGCCCTTTTTCGAGGTTAGTATACTGCGCTTCTGTCTAACAGTGACACAGAAGTGATACCCGGGGTAAACCTACGATCTCCCATCCACTCATCAAGATTCCTCTTGAAGAGAGTCAATGAGGGACTCTGCCTAACCTGGACTGGGATTTTATTCCAGAGTGAAGGGAGCCTCTGGGTTATGAATCTGTCCCTCCAGCATGTCCTATTTATTTCAGTGCTGAGGTTTAAGTCCCTCAAGCGTAGCTCGATGGGATTTGATCTTGTGAGGTGCAGCATGTCCATTAATTCCAGGTTGGACATGGCTTTATAAGTCAGGCACAGATCGCCTCTGAGCAGGCGGTATGCCACTGAGTAGAGCTGGAGTTTCTTTAACTGGGCATATGGCATCTGTTTGAGCTTGATCCTCTTGGTGAGGTACTTTGGGTTTTTCCAGTTGCTGCAGGTGTCTGGTAAGGTACATCCGAAAAGGGCATTGTACTCAATTATGGGCCTGATGAGGGATGAGTAAAGAGGCACGATGACCTCCCTGATCTAGATGTGAATCCTTCATGATTAGGTGGGCTATATAAAATGTTTTCTAACCACTTTGGCCACGTGGTTGTCAAATGAGAGATTGCTATCAACTTGGGTCCCCAGGTCCCTAATTACTTCTTCTGTACTTAATGGATTACCACCTATGTGGTAATTTGTGGCACTGTTTTTGCCAAAGGGGATGACTATACACTTTTGGCGTTTAGCTTGAGGCCATGGCTCTGGCACCAGTTGTCTGTTTCTATGAGGCCCTTTTGGAGGATGCTTGTGTCAGCTGGAGAGTCTATTATGGCCCAGTTTGCAGTCATCTGAACAACTTGGTCAGCCACAGTCCTTCCATGTTGGCCTGTACCTAGAAATATATACCAAACAAGAGAGGTCCCAAGACTGAGCCTTGTGGGACGCCACTTGTAACTGGTTTGGAGTCTGACATGGCTCCAGCTATTCTAACCATGTGGGTTCTGTCCTTGAGCCAGTTTGCAACCCATCTAGTGACATAGGGGTTTATATTTAAGCTGGTGAGCTCATCTATAATGCCCAAGTGGGGTATTGTATGGAAGGCTTTGAGGTCCAGGTAGGCTGTGGACCACCTTCCCTTGTCAATGGCCTTGGTGACTGTTTCAAAGAAATCGACCAGGTTTAAGAGGCAGGATCTGCCCTTAACAAAGCCAAACTGGGTAGGATCCAGTGTCTGTAGGTCCCCAATATCTTTATTTATGAGGTCCATGATGATCCTTTCCATAGCTTTGCAGACCAAGCTAGTCAGGCTTATGGGGCGATAGTTTCCAGGATCCGTTGAGGCACCACCTTTGTGGAGAGGGACCACTGTTGCTGTACGCTACTCTTTGGGTACATATCCTGTAGTAAGGCTAAGATTGAACAGTAGTTTTATGTTTGGGTTTAGCTCTTCTTGGAGTTCATGTACGACGAGTCGGGACACCATTTGGTCCCATTGATGCTGTGTTTTTTGCTTTGGAGAGGGCGGCTCTTACCTGAGCATCTGAGATGTCAGGGGGGCAGCACTCTGTTGGGATAGATATTTGTCCTTTTGGTGGGGAGAGGGGGAGAAGTTTGCACTGAACCTGTCAGCTAGGATGTTGGCAATGTCTGTGGGCTCGGTGTATTTTTTGTCATTTTAGACTAATTCTGAGCATATCTGGGAATTCCCACCCAGGTTCCTAACATAACTAAAGAAAGCCTTGTGATTATCCTTAGTGTCCTGTGCAATTTTTCTCTCAAAGCTGGCCTTAGACGATTTTATGAGTGCCCGTAGTTTTTTGCTAATACTGATCAGAGATGCCTTCCCTTTTTGGGATTTTGCTCTATCATGTAGTAGCTTCCTCCTTCTATTGTATAGTTTGTTTATGGCTGGGGTCCACCAGACAGGACGCCTGCCTTTGGAGGATTGGGTCTTGGTTTTATTTGGGATTGCATGATCCATGCATTCCTGAAGGTGTTCATAGAATGTTTATAAAGGATTCTATGGTCTGGGCAGTATTTTCCATAGGCCCGGGGGCTTTGAAGGATTTCTCGGTTTTGAGGCATGTGAAATTTGCTTTAGAGAAGTTTTTCACTGTGGTTTTCTGGGTAGGGGGTGGGGTCGGGATGTGAATATCCAGTGAGATTAGTTTATGGTCTGATCTTACCAGTGAGGGATACACTTCTGGTCTGGAGCATAGTGTCCCCATGTTGGTGATGATCAGGTCCAGTATGTTTTCCCCTCTTGTGGGAGTGGTAACAAGTTGTTCCATAGCATTTGAGTTTATAAATTCTAGGAACCTTAGGGCTAGGGTGTTGGAGCTAGAGTAATGCTCCCAGTCTATGTTTGGGTAGTTGAAGTCGCCCAATATAATGGTGTTTGGAGAGACCTTCATATTTTCCAGTATTCTCAGGAAGGCCAAGTGGGGTTCCTGTGTTTGGGAGGGTGGTCTGTAGCAGGCTATAAACTGGAAGGCAGTTTTACCCACAGTTAGTTGCACATGGATAGTCTCTGATGCTGCGTGCTGTGCCACCAACCTGGAGGTGTGGGTATCTTTGACAAATATTGATACTCCCCCTCCTTTTGTGGCTCGGTCCAAGTTTTGAGGATGAAAAGCATGGTATGAGGTATAACCTGGTAGTGCTGGGGTGCTCTCGGGAGCCTTGAACCAGGTTTCTGTTACTGCACAGATATCGATGTTCTCCATGCTAAGGAGAGTTTCGAGTGCGTGCATCTTGAGGTTTAGACTTCTGGCGTTGAATAGCATTACTCTTAGTTTCTTATCCCTTGTGATACCTATGGAGGTGGGTTTGTCTTTTGAGCCTTGCCTAAAAAAGGCACTATGGGGGTAGCAAGAGCCTTTGCCAATATCCGAAAGCCCAGGGGTGACAGGTGCAAGCCGTCCCTAGCGAAGCATCGTGGCTTGTCGAGCATGTCATCCCAGGCTGACAGGCATTGGATCCCCTTTGAATGTTGCCACACATATTACCAGATTCCACATTAGTATAATGCACATATGTCTCACTCTGTTACTGTACACACTCTGGTGACAGCTTGACAACATGGGGGTGGAGATGGGGCATACTTGGCTAATTACTCTCATAACATTTTGGGGAGTTGTTAGAGTGACAGATTTGTTCTTATAGATGTCTGACAATCAGTTGTATGTCTTGTTTGCTGCCTAAATGCCTGGGATCATCCCACTGATTTGCCAGGGGGACAGGGTGACAGACAGCAGATATGGGCCAATTTACTGGACATTCTAGACATATCTGTACAGTTGTGGGGTATGATTCTGCATACAGCCTACTGCCACTCCCAGGATTCGAACCATGGCTGTGTGTGCAAAAAATACAACAGTTCATGTCTCAGTTGAGTGTGTTATTTGGATTTTGTTGTCTGTCTTTTCACTGTTTTCTAAGTCTCTCTCAGTTCTACTATATTACCTCTTGGGATTACAACAGTCATATACAGACATTCCTACACATTTTATTTATGTAGCACAGTGTGGGTAACAGTGCTTAATACAACAGTACTATTAAGTGATTGCAACTCTACATTACCATATGATACCAGAGTAAACACATTCAGTCCAGCAGTTAGACCTTTATTGTCAGGCTATTATGCTTTTACTTACATGCAACCTATATGAGACTCTTCCTGCCATATTCTCTGGTGTATGCAGTACATGCCTTAAACACTACAGGTTTTATACAAGCAATTAACTTACTACTACATTTAGATTTATTTCCTATGACAGTACATGCAAGAGTATTACTAACCTGCCTCGCATCGCAACCGCTGCAGTCTACAGGCATGGGCTTCCTGGCTCACAGCCCACTCATCTGCCACTGTGAAAGACATAAGAGGAATATTTAGCCATACCTATCCATAATATACATGAGCTGGCAATTATTGAATAGGTAGTGGACTGATACTTACACATGGCTGAGACATCCCCTATCCTCCTAGCCTCTTGGATCTACTGATCCATCCCCCTTTCTTCGCTTCTGGTCAGCATAGTGATGCCTGACCTGCTCACCAGTTCGGGGTCTGCCAGTGGCACTGGTGAGGTCATGGCCGAGATGGTCCCAGGCTTCCCCTTTGTATTGGTAACCTTGGTACTGGCCCTGCAGCAGTCTCTGGTCATGGTCTTTCACAAGGAGTCCTGCCATGACTCTGGACTCCTGGCTGCCCCAGCACTGCACCCAAAAGCACACACCCTCTCCCATACCGGACATAGTGCCTACAAGAGGAAGCTACAACCAGTTATGAGATGTATTCCCATCTGTTGGGTTTAAATAGGGCCAGTTTCCCACACTTTGCTGTGATTGGACAGTTTTGAAAATGCTAAGCTATGGGCAAACCTTCTTACCTAAGGTTGGCATTGTGTAAAGGGGTATACCAATGGGCAGACTGAGTTAGCTGGCCTAATCATTGATTACACATACTAAGCTGGGCTGTGCAATGCTTAGCATTGCTTAATATTTAATTTGTATAATATTTGCTTTTTGGCATTGCTTTATTATTCATTGCATGTTATATATGTGTTTGGTATCCATGATTCATATGTACATACACTGTATGGGGTCCTTGTGTTTATTAGGGGATTTCAACACTTTGTTGCAATGACACCTCACATTTGGGCTTACTGCAGTACTCCAGTTCACATATTTATGTTATGTAGTAGGTTATACAACATAAAACTGTATATAGATTCCTTTCACATGTTCAGTTTGATTTTCCTATAGTGAGGATCTGTTTGGTGATACCTCTGTCTTATGTACTGCTGTGATGGCTTAGTGGTTAACTATTGTGATTATAGTGTACAGTGTCCTGGGTTCAAGACCTGCAAAGGCTGTTTATTTTGTTTCTGGCCAGGACAGCGGCTGTTGTATACAGAGTGATTAAGGCACTTTTAAGCAATTGTAATCAGGTTTGCGTGGGTTTGTATGAGGGTAAGAAATGCTAACCTTTGGTTAAATATACTTTCAGGGAGTTAGTTTCAATATTGCTTAACCTATGTGCACATTGCTTACCCCCATGAAAATGGGCTTAAACTCACTTACTACTGCTTAAATATGCTTACTCCCACTTACTACTCCTTCAATATGCTTACTCTTGCTTACTACTGTGCTAATTTAGACAGTAATGTCAAATGGTTCTTGGAAAGGTGGTGGATTTGGAAATTGTATGGATTCATTACACATTTTACCTTCCATTTGTATCCCTGATTCCTGTGGACATATACTGTAAGGGGCACTTGTGGTTATCTGCGGACTTTACAACATTATGACAATAACACCTCACATCTGCATGTAATGCAGTACTCCAGTTCACAAATATATGTTATTTAGTAGGTTATGCAACAAAAAAATAGGTCATAAAGTGATTTGACATGGAAAATGGAATGTACTGGAGTGGGACTCGAACCGGAAATGACTGCTCATAAGGCGAATGTTCTGCCCACTATACTATTGCTGTACTGTTTCATTTGCATACATCTTACTTTTTATCCTCTTGTGCCATTTAAGCTGCATTAACCGTAGCTATGTGATGGGCAAACCCGTGCACCTACAGTTAAATTTAATCTGTATCATAAAAAAAAATGATTTACATTTAATGTTTTAACTATTGCTCTTGTAAACTTGGGGCGGGGGTGTTGCTGGGGGTATACGAACACCTATGAGTGGTCTCACTTATTCTTATTCCTAAACTTATGTTCTTGATTGCAGCGGCGTGTATATTCTGAGAGCTCTGCTCTCAGACACATCCCCTGCACTCGTACATGTCCGTTTAGGAGCTCAGGCAGCATGCCTTCATTGATATGCATGACCCGCTGCTGTCCTGATCCTAAATGGCTGCTTCCATGTAGGCCTAAGCTAGTCCTGCATGGAAGGATAATGAATCTGGGGAAAAGTGTTTCAGTCTGCACTTATTGATATAATTTGCCTGCCTAGACAGAAATCTCCACAAGTCCCTCCATTGATTGTTCTATTTATCCTGCAACACTGTTTCAGCTTTGGTTCTGTCTATGATTAATATCCTCCTTTCCTCAGCTTCTCCTGCCATGTCTGATCCATGCAGTTTTGATAGCACATTAGTTGTCATCACTTTCTACTTCAACATTCCCCCCTCCATGACTATCACCATTTGCCTGATAATGTCTAACCTAATTTCTACCCCTCTTGCCTTCCTTGGTCTCACTACTTCTGTCACTTATGCTATTCTTCTATTTGGAGCCAAGTCAAATATATCACAAAGGCCAAAAATACCATAACCACTGGTTCCCCACTCTCCATTTCGCTAGTCATCAACTCTTAAAGGTATCACACGTTTGCCTGATATGATTTTGCCTATAAATCCATACCATTGATGTCCTAAATTCTATTGATATCTTGGTATCTGACCCCTTCAGAACTTTTTCCCTCATGTATGTCCTTACTGAACTAGAACTCAGGATTAAGCAGTGAAGAACTGATGGAAAATCCCTCAAACATACAGTTCCCAGTGTCAAATGATCAGCACTTTTTCCAAACAAAACGTAAAAACTTGTATTTTGGTTATCAAGCACTCATATTCCTCCATGGGGAGACTTTTGCCCCATTGCCCCATTACTTATGCATACTATCTCCATGATTTTAACATACAATTGGGGAAAAAGAAACAGTCTAATATGCTAAGTACAGAGCATGCACAAACTGTGACCCTACAGTTCAAGAACATTAATAATAAGCATAATCACAGAAAAAATCAAGGGACTAGGATTAGAAGCTAGTCACTGGCAAATTAAATGTTGACCATATGTACAGAAGCCATGATAAAGTAGTGTATGATCACCTTGATTACTGTAGTCCTTTTGCTCTAAGAAAGTGGTAGGCTTAAAGTTACCCTTCTCTAGCCAACATGTGCAAATACTGATTCTAGTGATAGCTAGCATGAGTACCACTAGTTCACTAATATGCTGTGGTAAACACAAAAAACCTGCTCCTACCTCATATGTTAAAGTAGTACCATGCATCTTCTGAAGAATATAAAGTCTGAACCTCAAATGACTTTCATTATTTAGTTAATTCTGTCCTCACTCATTTACCAAAAAAGTCTAGAAAACCACAAATTTTATGAGGAACAGACTAAAAATATGAGTCAAAAAATTGGGCATTCTGCAAAAATCTGGACAGTTGAGAGGTATGAATTGTGGTCATAGGAAGCCAGAGTACTTGGGATAATTGCCCCTCATTTGATTTCCATGTTACCACCATAGTCAGACAATCCTTCTATCTGGCCCAGTTAACTTCCATGGGAATATCTTCAAGATCCACAGAAGTCATCTTGCCACTGTACTCCACATTTATCAGACTCATCTTTGAATACAGTGGTTCTTTGACATATGCAAATCCAGTCATACTGCTTAACTGGAAAGGCCCCAATGATTTTTAACTAAAAAAAAAAAATGAATGGCTTTAAATCCTTCAAGTATACTGACAGATTAGCACAACTCTCCTTATAGTCAGTAGGCTACCAGTTACGCCTTGGTGACCCCTGCCAGTAAGCTACCCTTTTCGCCTTGGTGACCTATGCTGCACTTTCTAAGCCAAGAACAACCAAATCCTGTTTAATTTCCTATTTCTTCACAAAGCTGTGGCTCTACAAATGTTCATATTGGGAACCTATATTCACACCAGCAAATAAACAACACTCGCTGATGGAATAGGTTCCTGCCTCAAAGTATTCTCACCATATGGAATAGGTTATCACTACAGGCCAAGCAAAGTACTACTTTGTCTGTTTTAAAGGCTAGTTTTGATGACTGGATGGGCATACACAAATTATTACCAGGAGTATTATGTATGGCCCAACTTGATTTGGGTGGTGAGCACCGTAAAGAGCTCATAGAGGAAAGAAAGAACTTTTAAGTGTGTCCACTTAAAGATGTATATGGCTAGGTCTCTTATGATCCCTGTCATTTTAGTATTGTTCATATGTTCCTCTATTCCTATGTTCCATGAAAACCTATCAGGGCCATGTGGTTTATTGTATCTTATGATTCTAATTCTTTCTCCACTTCTTCCCATTTTACTCCCATAAGCATTCATTTCCCTCCCATTCCTATTATCCTTTATCTGTAGAAATCTTCATGTATTTTCTTAGTTACCAGCTAAAAGAGAGAATTTATTCTGGTTCCCTGTGTGTTCCCTTTCTCTCTAATATGTCTCCCTTTCTCTTAGCAACTCTACTGCATAGACCACAGCCCACTTCCTTTCACATGCATACCCGGTAGGGCTCTTTTCAGTACTGCTGATTTTAATAACCATCTCCTTTTCTATTCCATTTGTATCTTTTCTGCATTTCTTGTTTATTTTAAAAATAAACAAAATATTTTAATGTAGTCTATCTTACAAAACTTATGGAGATTTAAAGAAATTTGAAATACGTTGTATGATTCGATAGTTAAATGGAGCAGCACTGTGCAGTAAATAAAATAACGTGTCAGGTACATTCTTAGACTTGAAAAGTAAAGTTATGCCACTTCATTAAGTTAATAAACAAGTTCCCCTTCTAAGGACAACCGAGGGGCACTGCCTGTTTAAGGGAGTTGCTTAGAGCCAAACAGATTTCAGGTAAAAAATGAAGCTAATTTAACGTAAAGCTACAGCATAAAGCTCCTAGCCTTTATCCTTTGAACTAAACTGCCATCCAAGAAGATGATGTTATAAAGAATGTAGTTGTGTTACAGGGAAACTGGGTTGTGTAAAGGCAAGAGGAAAATTTTAAAAATCAGTTAACTGTTTATTCAGCATACAGTCAAACACATTACTTTAGTGAGATGTAATAACTATTACATGGGATTGAGAAGTGTCGTATACCTTCTAGAAAATTCCACATCTCGTGTGGTACAGTAAAGTTTGTTGACTATCACACTTCCCTTCTTAGGGTTGCACTTCAAATGCTATCACAGGGTACAAATCTGAATTTTAAATGTACAGTTAATAATTATGAATGATTCTATTTTAGTTTTCTGATGCAGAACACAACTAATGATTTCTAATATCAACAAAATGATGACCTGAAAGAATTCCCCTGACGGGATCAAAGCCCAGTTGTTCATTTTTAATTTGCTTGATATATTTTTTGTTATTTGTTAAATTAGCAAACAGGTTGGAGGGGACAGATCAACAAAGTTACTGTACGCAGATGATGTAGCATTACAGGCAGACTCTAAGCATGAACTTCAGCAAAGGATAGGGGGAATGGAAGGCAAAACTGAAGGCACATAGGATGAAACTAAGCACAGATAAGACAGATGTAATGGCAGCAAATTGGGAAAATCAGAAGAAGCTGAGAGCTGAGATAGAAGGGAAGACAGAAGAACAGGTAAATAGCTGCAAGTATCTGGGAGGGGTGGTTGAGGAGAAGGGAAGTCTGAATGAAGAGGTCAAAGCTAGAATCAGACAGGCTGCAGCCAAGCAGCATAGAGTGTCAGCTGTAGTATAGGACAGAAGAATGCCAAAGAAGCTGAAAAGTAAGGTGTATAAGACAGTGGTGTGACCAGTACTACTGTATGGTGCAGAAATCTGGGCAGTAAAGGCAGAACAGATGAAGAAGCTAGAGGTGCTAGAAATAAAGTGCCTGAGAAGGGTGGTCAGATGCATACTGTGGCACAGATGAAGAAATGAGGACAAAATCACAGAAGCCAAAGTAGCTCCAATTGCAGAAAAGATCAAAGAGAATGGATTACAATGGTTTGGACATGTGCAGAAAAGCAGAAGACAGTATGGTGAAGAAGATTTGGGATGGACAGGAAGAAGGTAAGAGGAAACAAGGGCATCCAACAAACAGGTGGATGGATTGTGTGAAAGATCTGCGACTGTCAGTCATAAGTGTTGAAGGCAGGTGTGTGGCACTGAATCAAGAGAGATGGAGACAATTAACAAGATACCTCGACCCCATGTAGAAAATAGGAAAAAGGGGGATGCTGCCGCTGATTATGATGATGATGATGGTGATGATGATGGTGATGAAGATTTGTTAAAATTTATATCAATGCATGTGAGCTCAGAATACATGTGACATCCTGGCAAAAACAGCAAGATTTGACTTTTTATTTTCTAAGTAATCAGTCTATCTTTAATATGGTGTGACCTCTGGGTGTGAATAATTATGTAAGAGGAGTATGCAGAGGTGAAGCTAACTCATGTGAGTGCATTTGAGTGACATGTTTCACACAAAATACTTTCTTCACTGTTGTGCAGGTAGAATTTAAATAAAAGTAGCTTATCTTTGAGTGCGCCTGTGCAGATGCCGTTTACTTGAGTAAGCTGGTTTCACATAATACATGCTGTGTATTCAATTCTGAGTAGCTGTGCTTCAAGGAATACTAACGGACCTGAGCAGCAGCCTCCCTACAATTTCTTAGTCTTGTAATGTGGTGACTTCTTTACATGTACAATTAGGACAAACTCTATGATGTACTTCACTTTGCAGGACAAGATTAAAAGAATACCGACCAGTTCAGCAGTAATTTCTCTCAGATATGAACCAAATAAATTGCTGACTATCAATGAGTTCTATATTCTACTTCTTCTGATTCAGGAAATATACAATCCACAGATATGTTACACACCCTTTATGTATAATAATCAATGACCACCAGTGCATTTCAAGCTTTCTAACCCCTGAAGACTGAGCTGCCGCTGACAACAGCATATATCAGCCACAGATGCAATACAGCCTAGTATATGCCTCCAAAATCCCTCACTGACCTACAAATGATCTCCAGTCATATCTGTAGATTTATTTTTGCTTTGTCATGATTTCAGCATCACTGCTTCGCCTTAGCATGTGGCAACTACCTTCCACTCTATAAAAGGTTTGACCTATTATTTCTCACTGTTCTCTTCAAAATTGCAAATCATATCCCTCCTAGCACTACTTGGCTCATATTTGATTGACATGGTCAGCTACTAAAGAAACATACACATCTTTCACAATCAGCCTGTTACAACATAAACAACATGTTATAGCAATCCCATTTTTGACAGAAAAGCATGGATCATACTTCTCAGTCTCTGAGCATGAAAAACCATAACATCATAACTCTTAACCATTCCTATAGTCTTTAATCACCCTCTGAGCTAACAATCTCATCTATCTCACACTACTCTAACTACTAATATGCCTACTATTCTTAATATACTATTTCTCCTTCTCCTTTCAACTACATTACTCTTTTTCTCAGTTCTCACATGCTATCAAAGCACTACTGTTATATACACCAAATCACCCACACACACTATCTCCAATCTACAACACATCTACCTTTCCTCATATTTCCCCCTCCCTATCTAACTTCACCATTATTGCTACACATAGATTCAAATACTTCCTTACACCTAAACAGCATGTCAGCCACAAAAACAAATATCCACACATGCACCCATTCTCTCCAATAATCAATTTCATATTATCCAACCTGTTACTATCAGGAGACGTCCACCCCAACCAAGGTCCTAACAATTCTCCACAAAATACTTTCATTACCACTGCCACCTCTGTGCTCTCTTGCACCTCTCCATCATACATTACTAATACTATTCCCCAAAAAAGACTCACCCTCTCATCTATAAATATTCAAAGTATAGTTAAAAAAACCAACACACTTCATGCTGAGATCACTCAACATAACACAAACATACTTACCTTGTGTGAAACCTGGTTAAAACCAAGTATTTCTAATTCTGAAATTCTTCCCCCTAGCAACAATATCCTCAGGCATGACAGACTTTCAAAAAGAGGAGGAGGAGTCGCAGTCATGTATTCTAACTGCCTGTCTCCCTTATCTCTTTTCCCATATCTGACTTTCTCCCAGCTGAGATCATTTTAGTTGATTTAACCTTAGCCACCATAAAAAACTTGCCATTGCATTAATTTATATCCCTCCTGGAAATAATGTTCCTATTTTAGAACACTTTCTGTCCTGGATATCTAAAACTATCCCTTATGAAACCATCATACTAGGAGATGTCAATATTGACTGGCTGCATATCAATAAAGAATCACCTTCTATCTCTTTCAAACTGTATGGATTCACACAGCTCATCTCTTCCCCTACCCACCTTCATAAATGTTCCTCTACTGGTTCACTTATTGACTGGATACTAGTATCTCACCCCCAACATTACCAAAATCCAACCACTCTAACAGACACATTAGGTGACCACCTACCTTTACTAGTTCACGGAAACTCTGAATACCTGCATAAAGCACAACAATGTAAGGTGACCAGTGATCTATCAAGCTATTCTCCTGACTCACTAAATCACCTCCTCTCTACTATAAACTGATCCTTTGTCTCTAATCTCGCTCTCGATGAAGCAGTCCTACACTTCAACAACACCTTTCTATCCATCCTCAACTCCCTTGCCCCCACTAGGAAAACTCGCATCAAATTCAGATATAGCCCATGGCTAACTAAACTACACTTACACTCATGAAGACCAGAGATAAAGCTTGTAAAACTTGGAAAGGCAATAATACTTCTTCCAACCTTATCTCTTACAGAGAACTTAGAAACAAAGCTAAAAAACAAATCAATCTTGATAAAAATAACTAATTACCAATCCTCACTTAACAATCCCTACTGTAATCCTAAAAAATTCTGGAACTGTATCAATAAACTTCTCTCACCTGGTACTCCTACCCCGCCCACACCTTATTCTGGCAAGAATCCTCTGGAAATAGCAACCCTCCTTAATAAGTTCTTCATTGAAACCATTGAAAACTTAACTGTAACTAACTTCTCCACCCCACCTCTTTCAATCCATCTACATCTTCATCCACCTCTGATTCACTTCTCTCAGCCTCACTCTCATTCTCACTGTCACCTGTTCCCACCTCTTATATCAAGCTGCTCTTAACTAAACTAAAACCTGGTTCACCCTCAGCTGATAACCTTCATCCATTATTCCTTAAACATGCAGCTACATCTCTAGCTTACCCCATATCTATGCTGATTAATAGATCCATAAAAGAAGGCAAAGTCCCTGAAATTTGGAAGAAATTTTTTGTTGTACCTCTTCATAAAGGAGGATACTCCACTGAGCCAACCAATTTCAGACCAATTGCCATACTGTCTCCTCTCTCCGAAATACTGGAAAAGTGTATCCATAAGCAAGTACTTAATCATCTGCTACAAGAAAACCTACTCACACCAACTCAACATGGCTTCCGCCCCACACATAGCACAGCTACCGCTCTTATATCCTTTACTAATAACATTGCTCAAGTCAGGGATAATAGCAAAATAGCATCAGCTCTCTTTCTGGACCTGTCAAAAGCATTTGACACAATATCTCATACTATACTTCACCATAAACTCTCCAACCTAGGCTTCTCAAACTTCACCACCTCCTGGTTCAGTGATTACCTCACTAATAGACACCAGGCTGTTAGATGGAACTCTTCCTGCTCCCCCTTTCCAGCAGTTAAGACAGGGGTCTCACAAGGATCAATATTGGGCCCTCTCCTCTTCAATATATTTACCAATGACCTTTTCTCATCCTGCCCCCAATGGGTCTATATTAGAACATCGATGTTTCAGAACATCGAATGTTCTAATATCTAACCCTATTCAACGAACACTGAAAATAGAGAAGCTGCAGAAAACCAAATTTTTTCTCAGGGAATGAATTTGGTTGTCTGTTTCTGTCGCTTCACTATTTTCAGCACTGTGGTGAAATGTTATGGGTCGGGTTCAGGTAAGTGTGCGATTGTGTGGACATGAGGGTTAGGGTGGGTTAAGTGAGTTAAGGTTAGGGCGTGGGTCAGGTAAGTGTGCGATTGTGTGGAGGTGAGGGTTAGGGTGGGGTAGGTGAGTTAGGGTTATGCACGGGTGAGGTGAGTGTGCGATAGTGACAGACTTTAGGGTTAGGGTTTGGGTTAAGGTATGCGGATAGTTAGTGATGTATGTACAGTTTAGTGTAGGGTTAGATGTAAGATTTTAGGTGTATGTGTGTGGATTGCTGTTTGTTTGGTGTGCTTGAGTTGTGTGTATGTGTTTTGGAACAGAAAAATTTGCTGTTCTGAATGTTCGATGTTGTCAGCATTCACTGAATTTGGTTTGATAGAACATTTGAAGTTCTGACACTTCGATGTTCTAATATAGACCTGCCCCCAATCCATTCTTATTCAGTATGCTGATGACTCGACGATCATCAGCTCTGCTGACAACATAGAAAACCTTCAATCCCTTACACAAAACTCACTCCACTCAGTTGAAAACTGGCTACAATCCAACCAACTCCTGCTAAATGCAAGCAAAACTAAGCTACTACTTTTCCTACCTAAAAATCTGGAACATGCAAAACAGAACTTTTCCGTAACATCCCTTAATGGAACTAAAATTTCTGTTGACACCCAAACAAAACTCCTTGGAGCAATAATGGATGATGAACTTAAATTCAACCATCACATTCATAGCTCAATAAAAAAACACCAAAAACTAGGTCTGCTTTACCGTCACAAAAACTTTCTTCCCTGTACATCCAGACCTTCCCTTGCCCAATCCCTGCTTCTACTAGCCCTACTCTATGCTTCATCTATTCTTACCCATGTACAGAATAACCTAATATCCAAACTAGAAACCACATGTAACAAAGTAGCCAGATTTGCTGCAGCAAATTCCCATCTTACACCTTACAAGTCCCACCTTACAAATCCCATCACTGCCTCTCATTAAAGGCTTTACACTGGCCTGAATTTTCCAACTTACTGCCTCAATCCCAACTCCTTATAGCCCACAATATACTAAACAATCCTAAATCCTGCCCATCCCTTGCAAATTCTCTGACACTTTATACTCCTCAACGCCCACTAAGAAGTACTAATCAATACTTTCTTGAAGTTCATAAGCCAAACAAAACATTTGGGAAAATACTCTATTGTCACTCAGTTGCAAAAAATTGGAACACACTCCCTTTAGCCCTTAGACTACTTAAAGACAAAAATGCCTTAAAGAAACAGCTTAAATCTTTTTTCCTATCAAATTGGATATGTTCATTCTCTAAACTAATACCCAAGAAACATTCAGGGATATCCTAAGTTAACTGTATCACTTCTAGCTCTCTCTCTTACTACTACCTACACATTTTTTCCATCATATTCCATACTAGTTAGATCATGTTACACAATTCCCATAATCCCTTATTACTGTTCTTTAATTTATTTATTAACTTCCACAGTTCACACAACTTTATCTGTATATTTACTTACTTCATGCCTGGTACCTTGGTCAGAAATGTACTGACCTTAGTCTTACCATATTTCTGCTTAGTTTCTTGCCATACTATGTGAACATTTCCATATATGTATTGTATTGTATTTCCATCCATTCTGTATATTCCTTTATTGCATGTTATGTAATTACTTCAGAAATATGTATACTTAAAATGTGATCTGTGTTTATCTTTGGTCTTACTATTTGTTTACTTAAAACTTTTTTTTTTTGGGGGGGGGAGCTTTTCTCCTCGGGTCTCTGCTGAAAAAGGGCTTCTAAGAACCCAGACAGACTAACCCAGTTAACAAATGTAAAAATAAAATAAATAAATAATAAATATAAACATTGGCCTTCAAAACTCATAGTTGAAGGCCCACAAGAGGGGCACTTTTGTATTTTTTCGAATAGAAGATCTTTAAATACTAGACCCCCTATAGTTACCAATAAGGAATCTTTGTAAAGGCACATTTCAGTTATTTAATAATGTATAAACCCTTGGATGTTTTATTTCTATGAAGAAAATCAGAAGAAAAATCAGTAAACCTAGGAGGAGCAGGATAAAATATGGGACCAAAAATTATAGATCTATGCTTAAATCACATCATTTGACAGGTATGCTAGTGGTTTATGAATCTAAACAAAGGATTGTAGGAATCTAGACAACCCACCTGCATTTCTTTTGGCTAGGTCAGGTCTGTGGATCGCAGTGAACTGAAAAGAATGGAGGAGGGATAGTCTCACTGACACAACTTGGTGTTAGCACTAGTTTGTCTAATTAACCATAGCAATGGAACATGAACTGTTAACAAACAGAAGTGTCTTCCAATTAATTTCAAGACATAGAATGCTCACTTTATTGTAGCACACAATTTTCAATAGCAGGGTATCTTTTTTTCTGCATTTCCCTAGCTTTCTGCTGATGTTGGATGTAGTTGCTATACAGTGATGCAGAATTAATTAATTTTTCTAGCTGTAGTCCTATCATACTCCATAAGTACACCTTCACGTAAAGGATAAGTTTTAACTTTTACATTCATGCTGATAGTATTTTCATCAGTACCAGCAGTGCAGGCTTAGTAATGTGATTCCCCCTTCATACTTGTAATAAATTCGTACTTGACATGTTAGTCTTATTTTCACAGAAGAAACATCTCTTACTACAGTTTTATCCTTAGAAACAGAAAATTAATTTATATTGTTTCATGAACTAATAAGCATCCCACTAAAGTTAATAGCCCTTGGGACCACTTTTCCATACCCATTTTCTTATTTTACTAGACAAAGTTGTTTTGAACCCATTTTCTGCTAACATTTCCTGTATAGGATCACATTCAATCCAATGATTGTGCTTTAAACAATTTCTGTACTTACCAGTTTATCTACACTAAATGTCTTATCTATGTCCATGTATGTCCAGTCTGCTTAGTTCCAGGTCGTTGTGGTAGCATAGCATTCAAATGTCACTAAATACAAATCAGAGGCAGCACGATCTGGGATTGACGTTATGTTGGCTTATGCAATCAGTTACTGCTGTTGCTATTGTTGTTTTTGCTGTTGTAGCTGCACCAGTTTCCAGTCAATCCTAAACTGCTTTTCATGGGTTTCTTTAACAGCTGTAACTCCCAGCCACACAACAGACAATTAATAGTAGTAGCTCCAACTACATGGCAATTCAGGTTTAAAAAGTCTGTCAGTATTAGATAGTAATTTGGATTGAATGCCATTTAAAGAAATAATATACTTTTAAGGGATAGGTGAATCCTCATTCTTCCACTCTTAACAATAAATGAAAACAAACACTACATAAAACCAATTGTAAAATACTGATCATTGAATAAAGCCACATGTATAAAAAATTATGTTTAAAAATTATATGTTAAAAAACTTATTTTATTTTATACTTAAAACTATGTTATATTCACATGTAAAATAATATAAAATAATACTTCTTCACATATATCTATATATTAGTATTTTGTAAAATGAATCAACAATAATGTTCATAAATATAAATAATCTCTCTCTGAAACCATCTCTGTCTAAAAGTCTATAAAATGAAAATAAAGAGTATATAGAAAGCATGCATAAGAATAGTGAAATTAAAAATAACATCTAGAACCTATAATTGCTTCTTAAAAGCACTATCTGTAAAAGGTGTACTATTTATTTAAATTGCATTCAATTCAAATCATCATGTGATATAATCAGCCTTTCTAAATCTGATTTTTAATGTAGCATATGGTTCTCATGAAGTCCTGTTATTCGAAATGTTAAATGTGCTTGACTGATCTTTATTGACTGAATTTTATTAATAAAAGTTTACACAACTCCTACTTTGCTTGGTTCAGTTTTCAGCCCTTACAAGACACCTGTGAGCTGTACTTCTTTTTTTTTTTTTTTTCTGTTTTGGTCATCCTCAGTAGACACTTAACATGTGACTCTGGTCTAGCTTCACTGTTGGTGTTCTGTAATATTTTGGTACTTGTAAGTGATGCAGATAATCAATCTAATAATCAAAAAGAAAGTCCTAGGCTAAGGTGTCTCTCAGGGTTCAAGGAAAGTCCAAGGCTATATGTTACTTCTAGGCATTGCTTTAATTTTTAAAAACTTTGTACTTACAGCATATGTGATTCATAGGTTTCACTTCACAGGTTAGCCCTGAATGAGGCCTCCCACACTCCATGTTTACCTGTTTTCCTTTCAAGTGATTCTTCTGTAAGGAACTAACTTCCTGAATTTAGGCCTCCAGGCTAATCTCTCTTATACTAGAATAATTCGAAATTAAGATCTTGTGGCTTGACTAATGCATATGAGACTCTTCCCACATTCCTTACATTACACTGTCACACTTATAGGCACATGGATATTCCATAAACAATATGTTACAACTTAAGCAATTTGTCATTCCCCCTTGGTTACCTTATGGGGTCAAAACTCAATAAAAGAACTTGAAAACTGCTGAGACCTTTATCAGTTCTAATTATGAGTTAGAAAAGTAAGCTGATATTAAATGTAGGTAAGTAAATAGACTACACAGGTCAAGCAGTTATTTTCCAGCATCAGTGTGTACACTCATAATGATGCACATGTCAGGATATGCAACATTACTAAAAGCATGTTTCACAAGCCAAGGCTTTGTTTCTGTTACCTGGGTATCCCTGGTGCTGCACTGCTGGTCAGCCCTGGAAAGAACAATAATATATTTAAAGCGTTTTCATGACAGAAAAAATAATTAGATGAAATAAGTAATAGAAAAGTCTAGAAAGAGTATCAAGATTGTACTGAGGAGGATATCACTAACCAATGGATGGAGAACAAAGAATGCAGACTCTTGGTGTAACATAGGATGCAGTGTAGAAAAAGTTGTAGTACATAGGCATATTTAGACTTTATAGAAGACAAAGGGAACACCTTATAAGTAAGACTAAATAATCCAAGACAGTTTGGGATAATTATACTAATAACATTTTACGGAATGCTAGGCATAGATGACTGGAAAGAATGGTAAAACAGACAGGCATAACATTTGCTCTGATACACCAATGCTGTATGAAATTCATATAGTTATCAAAGCAATGCCGAGCAGCGGGTAGTGCTTTAAGGAGATGCTAATCAGTAAAAGCATGGCAACCTCAGTATAAATCAATCATTGCATAGATCACACTCATCCCACCCACACTCTGTCTAAACACAGAGTTAGGAAGAGGAGGGACTGCATACTGTTGCCAAAACTATTAGCTGAGAGAAGAGACAAAGGTAGAAAGAGAGATAATGATGCTGTAAGCAGCAGCAGTACTTGATGGCGTGTTTTAAGGAGGCACTAAATCAGACTGGAATATGTACATTACTAAGAATGGCCTAGGTCACTCAGATTGTGTACAAGAGTCATTCACAATTCATGAATGTTGTTTAACTCCACACATACTTCATGGTATCTCTGTGCCATGTGGAGGACATTTGTGTTTGGTCCCCAAATTAAATTCTCATCATACACAACTAAACTATGAGATAGAGCAACATGTTGAAGGCACGTATTTTGGTGATGAATACATCACCAGTAGTCAAAAAACTACAAAGATGTGAAAAACAAATCTCTGAAGCTAGAGCATGGCATACAAGCAAACATTAGAGCACACAAGGCGTGACCTTGAGTGTGGGAATAAACCTTTACAATTAATAGGTCCAGTCAGGGAAGGAACTAAAGATGTCACCAACCTGGAGGGGGACTGGGGTTACCACTGCATCACCCTTTTTAGTAGAATCTGGGAGATAACACTCATTGCAAAACAAGATGCATTTGCTGATGCAGCTGTGGTTACATGGGCTGAAACATGCACACACCATCACAGAGCTGTTGCCTGACAGACAGGTAAACAGAAGGAGAACAAAATGTATTAATATTGGAATAAATGTGGAGCCTTGATAGGTCTCCTCTGTCAGTGATGCACCCAGTATTTTAGATACATTTTCAAAAAAGTGCAAGGACATTGATAGGAGAAGGTTAACCTTTCTTCATAAAATTGGAAAGTGTGGACCTTCTATACTAAAATAAAGGTGAAGGGATCCTGTGGGCTTACAGACCCTCCATATAGTTAGATTTACATCACCAGTAAAAACAAACAGTTGGGGATTTCTTCCTGTACCAGCAGGCTTTGTGTAGTTTGTTATAACTGTATTGCCAGCTGTCAGGTAGGAGACAGAAGGTTTACTCTAAACTAAATTACTATAAATTAAATTTCAGTTAGCTATCCCTCAACATGACACTTTTTTAAACAACAGTATTAGTTTTCCGAAAAATGATGCAGTTTAATGATGAGTTATACACCTGCCTGCTTTATATAATTTAGCAAGTTTAAGCATTTTTTTCCTCACTACAAATGGTGACAACAGATTAATATCCTTATCTGTCTGTATAATGCTTGTCAAACTTACATATGATTTTAATATTCTTAGAGCATCCCGTGTGACAGATATTCATTAACAGGAAAATATGTTACAGTATATCTGTATGTAACTTAAGCTAATAGTTGATCGAATCAGTATATTAAAATGTAACTATTACTGCTGTTGTAACTAGTTAAAAGTGGGGTGTTAAGATATAATCAGAAAATAAATATCATTGACTACAAAATAATTGCAGCACTGTGTCCCACTGTCTCACTGTCAGGAAATCAAACCAGTCCATTTATGAGTAGTGCACCATTCCGGGTGAAGCCGTTCACAGCATACTAAGTAGAAATTCCCCTAACAAAGATAAAACAAAATGTCCCTACTCTAAGAACTACAGCTAATCTTTTCCTCTCTGGGGTCATTTTTTCTTGCTGAAGATAAAAGATTACAAAAAAAGCAGATGGCTGTTCTGATCCATTTATCATTTAGAACACAAGGCTCCCTAAACTATTTCTGCTGTCATTGCCTATGTAATTTGATATCTACCACTGTTAGAGCGCCACAGGAAGATACGCATGTAGAGAAATATCTATTCTTTATTGCCTTCAGATTATATAAATGAAAAAGTTAAACAAAATCTGAGTTTCAGTAAAACAAAGTCTTGTTGCTCATACTGACTTTTGATATTTATAGCAATTCATGAAGTGGTTATGACTCCTGAGGCCTGTCTGAATAAAAGTCTTTAGTAATAGCGCTATTTCAAAAGCTCTTATAGAGCTTTTAGGTTCTAGATACTGAATTTAGGTTCTAGCTGTTATTCTCATTTTGTCTACATCATGTTAACCCCTCAAGATTTCAGTGGTACAGCTGCCTGAAGGATGCGTGATGAGTTCTGCAGCAGTGAGAATGAAATGGTACCTAGCATTTGATCCAAGGGGTGCTTATGCTTTAGATTGTATAAAATGTGTATCAGTAAAACAAAGGATGTAAATATTAGACATGATTTATTTCCAGCCTTGGCATATCTAAGCTTTTAACTGATCTCATAATAAAGTTCCAGGAATTATATTGCCACATGTTGAAACAAGTATTCACAGAGACAAGATGCAATGAGCAAAAGATAACCAAAAAATTTCATGCAGTCCTCTGATTGGAAACATAGGGTCTAAGGAATATGAAATGAAAACAATAAATCAGTGTCCATGGAGCAGAACACTGAGGCATATATTCATTCTATATCAAAACATTTAGCAAATATTTCTTTAGTAAACCAGATACTCATTGGACATGGGCATAATTACACCTACAAGAAGCATAGATTTGGTCTGCTGTACTATTCTAGGATATATAAGCATACCTCTCAACCTGTTAGAGCAAGACATCTGTACAAAGCCCCTAATAATGGAGGGATAAAGGCCT
>NC_056732.1:309580565-309628065 GCF_019279795.1 Protopterus annectens | reverse complement strand
CTAGCATGTCCTTCAACACCCCAAATTCTCTCATAAAGTCATCAAAATCAGAGACCATCCTGGCTAAACTGACATACTGCCCTTTTACTAATGCTTTCTTTTGGTTCATTGGGTGCCAACTGTTATAGTGCAGTAGTGAGTTAGAATACGTGGGCTTACGAAATAGATGAGATGTAAAACCCCTCATGGTGTATTTCTTGTTAATAGTCACATCAAGGTAGTTTAATGTGTCATTGTCTTTGTTCATAGTGAACCTCAAAAAGTTAGTAGTCTTGATATAGGTGAAAAACCTATTCAGGTCATTTTCACCTCCTTTCCAAAATAGGATAATATCATCCAAATAGCACCCATAAAGCACCCAAAAGTCCTTGAACTCTGAGTTCATAATGAGCAAATCCTCCCATTGAGGCAAAACAATGTTGGCAAATACTGGAGCACAACACACACCCATTGCCACACCCTGTCTCTGTTTGAACAAGTGTCCTTCAAAACTAATATAATTGTTCTCCAGGACTAGTTCCATGCATGCTCGAATGGTGAATGGTCCTGTGGTCAAAAGACATATTGGCACATAAAAAATCATAAAACCATTCTAACCCTTCGTCATGAGGTGTCACAGAGAAGTGGTCACAGACATCAATAGTTACAAGAATCAAATCAACATCAAACATGTTAGGTTTTATTTTACTTAGAAAGTCCCAAGAGTCTCTTATAACTGAGTCTCTCCCATCCAGAACATGGTTGACCTTGTTGTCAACATATATGGCAAGCAAAAAATTTTAGAAGCCTTTGCATCCACTATGGGATGTAGGGGTGGGTTAGAGATCGACTTATGTATCAGATGGATCCCAAAAATTGTTGGGATCCTAGGATGCTTAATCTGCAGAAACTCGTGTGCCTCTAATGAAATCTGTCCATTCAACAACATTTGTTCAATATGCAGATCAATATTTCTATATGCGATATTTAATTAATTGTGTGAGACTTCAACATATGTTTTACTGTATAAAAGGTCTAACATTCTACTATTGTAGTCATTAAGATCCATAACTACCAATCCCCCACCCTTATCCGGCTTCATTATTCTGATCTCTCTATTATCTAAAATGTCCTGTAACACTGTTCTTTCACTCATTGTCAAGTTAGTACAATCAGCAGTTTTTTTATACAAAGCCAAGTCCCTGATTTCTTTATCACATAGCATTCAAACATCTGTACCATAGGGTGTATGGGGGGCATAAAGTACTAGGCCTATGTAATAAGTCACGGTTCAGTACCAAATTGTCTGCGGGAAAGTGCAGTGCCAGGTTCAACTTTCTTGTGAACAACTTGAGCTGTATTATAGTGTCAACAATATTAAAGCCTCTTGCGGGTGCAAAATTAAGCCCTTTAGAAAATAGTTCCGCCCATTCAACACTAACCATAGTTTGACTGAAATTGTCAATACTCTAGTCACTGACCACATTTTTAATAATAACACACTCGTCATTTTCCAAATTCTCAGTTACTCATTACCTCCGATAGGTGTTCCATCTTCCCCTCCATTGACCCTGATAGGTGTCCTGAGAAAATCTCACATTCACTTGTCTCCCCTGCCTCTGGTTCATCAACCGTTCTGATCTCTTCAGAGGTGGGGGGTCTAAAGGGACATTAGGGATAGTATAATTTAATCAATGTTATCAGTAATGACATTTCCTTCTTGGTCATCATATCTATTATACTATCCTGCTTGTTGTCTCTGTGGGGGATCAGGGTATGCTCTCCCTGCATCATAGTCTACATTGTCCCTTAATAATTTCTTTTCCTTTCTCATTTTAAGCTCCAATAAATCATTGTCAACATTACTAAAAACACTATGAAATTCCATTTGTTTGTGCTCAAAAAGTAAATCATTTTTAATACTAGTGTTCAACTTGCTAATGTCTCTAATTAACATAGCCATTTTACGATTATCACCAATAAGAATGTGCAAAAGTTCACAACCTTGCCTGATGAAAAATATTAGCAAATCATTGTGTAACTGCAAGTCCTTTACCAATCCTGTAGGGTATTTCCACATGCGGAGCCCTTTGGGAATCTGTTTGCGTTTTGCACATTCAGGCAGATACTCGTTTGCAAGTTGTAACTTTTTATATTTAGTTAAGTCCTTGAAAGAACTAAACTGCTGGTCAAGACTAGTAGAAACATTGATGTTACTTGAGCCATACCTATTAAAATGAATTCTGGTCTTGAGCCACTGCTCAGCTGAAAATGCTGCCGTCACGTCATCCCGCAGTCTCTGACTGCTACACGGTTGAGAAACACCACTGTTCACATTAGCATCAGAAGCAACAGCACAATCCTGAACACTGTTATCTAGGCACCGAGACCACTGAGCTGGGGTGATGCATGAATACTCAGAACTTTGCGAAGCATTAATGTTGTCTCTCAATGGCAGTCCGGACCATTTTTAATCATGAAATCGTCAACTTTTTTAGTTAAATCAGCTACTGTGGCCGCAAGTTTGGAAACGGATCTCAGTATAAATTGTAGATCCGTGCTGTCTGTACATCCAAACTGGTTGCCTTCATCCATCACAGAAACAGACCAGTAAGTAAAAAAAACAAGCAAAACTAAAAAAAAAAATCCCAAGATGAAGGGCAAAGCCAGGAAAACACAACAAGCACATCAAAGTACAAAACAAATCCTTTAATTCCTTTGATGTAGTGCTTTCGTCACATTATTAGACTTCCTCAGAATAACATCTACAATAAAACCACAACTTTAAATAACACACCCCAACCTTTCATTGGTCCTCCATTAATACATTACTTCCTCCATATAACACATACAATAAAGATAATTAAAAATGTAAAAACACATGAAAAGTACATTAAACAATACTTGTAAAAATACTTTTCAAGTCACATAAAAACATGGATTTTAACTTTAACACAGAACTGATAGAAATCCTATCATTTAATCCAGGAGCGTGGCATGCATTAGTCTTAATCTGCCATTTAAGCTCAATAAATTCTAAAAGTTCATCCAAGGGCCCCCCCCCCGTGATTCCAGATCCACTTGGTCCACTATAAAGAATTTAAAGGCATGCGTTGGATAAAGACTAATATGCTTATACAAGGCATTGTTTTAATTCTTGTGTTTGATGTCATAAACGTGTTGGTAGATTCGCTGTCTGAGTGCCCTAATAGTTTTACCCACATAGTAAGCATCACAAAAGTTGCATAACGCAACATAGACCACACCCTTGAAATAACAAAAGTATTTCCTAGAGGGTGTGATGTAACCAAAATTCTTGATTAAGCTCTTGTTAAGTGTCCAACATACATGGGCATTGTGGGCATCTACCACATTTGAAACTTCCCCCTGATCTGATTTTTTCATACATCTTTCCACCAGACCTTTCAAAGAAGTCTCCTTTTTATACACAACCAGCGGCTTATTGCCCAGTTTTGCATGGACGTCCATGTCCAAATTAAATATTGTCCAGAATTTTGTCACAATCTCTTTAATAACATGAAAGTTCATAGTATACGTGAGAATAAGAGCTCTACCAAACCCATTCGGTCTTTCTGGTGCAGACACCCCACCAGATGTGTGAGACAAAAGAGTACAAAAAGTCCCTACTTCCCTCTTAATTATTACTTTGTCAGCTATAATGCCAACAAAATTTTCAGGATAACCTCTCCTCAGTAACATGTCCTTCAACACCCCACATTCTCTCAAAAAGTCATCAAAATCAGAGACCATCCTGGCTAACCTAACATACTGCCCTTTTACTAATGTTTTCTTTTGGTACATTGGGTGCCAACTGCTATAGTGCAGCAGTGAGTTAGGATACGTGGGCTTATGAAATAGATGGGAGGTAAAACCCCTCATAGTGTACACTTGTGAAATTCTTGCCTCATATGCTTGTTCTTATGAAATTTGTGGTTTTCTGGATTTTGAATTCACTACATAATGACAGGCATTTTAATTTCAGACTTCATATTCTTCAGAAAGTATATGGTAACACAAAACCTTTTATTCTAGCAAGTTTCTGTTTATAAGAACAATATTTGAAATTTGTCCCTATTTTTGGGGCTGTATTCCCCCATTATTGACTTTATCCAGGTGTTTTGTGCTAAGAGGTTGAGAGCTATAGTGAGAACTGAATTCACTAAATGATAGCCTTTTAAGTTTTAGTCTACCTGTCATTCAAGGAATAGCTGATTTGGCATAGTGGTATGTTGTTCTGATTATAGTGCACAGGGTCCAGGGTCCAAGAATTGGCAGTGAAATGCATGGTGGTAACACAGCATTTTATTCTAGCAACTTTCCAAGATTATACAAACAATATTTAAAATGCGTCCCTAGTTTTTGGGCTTTTGTCCCCCTCCCCCCGCCCAAATAAATTTTGTCTTTTTCCAGATTTCTTGTACTTCACAGTTGAGAGATACAGACAGTTGAGTGTTGAGTGGATTTTACAAGGAGCAGAGAGCTTGAAGCGAAGTTTAATGCTGCTTTGCTGAGTCCGCTTGTATTGTTAACAGCACAACAGCTAGTGTACTTGCTTTTGATGCAGAAGGCTGTGGGTTCTACTCCCACAGTGTATATATGCATTGCTGATATTGTACTTTTAAATGGGGTGGATGCTGCAATCCTAAGAATGTCCTCTTTGATGGAGATACCTAGTAACGATGATCCTGTCATCAGTTTGCCATCCATTCCCAATCACAATATTACTAGCTTATCATTTTTTTAATGTAACATAGGCAATTTATTCCTCAACAGTAACAGGCACTTTATTTGTAGATGAAACAATGAAATATAAAGTCGTTTGCTAGCAGCAACCTCTTCATTAGTTACAGATCTTTTTAATGTGGAATTATTTAGATGACTTTTACTTTTGCAAAGATTGTGCATATTTACTGATACTGGTGGATTGTAGAAGTTTGAGTAGACTTTTATGATGGAAATGTTCTGAACTGGGCAGTTTTGTCATTACTGGTGCATGCATTTTATTTCATTGTCATAGGCACCGGAACCATTGAGCGAGGGGAAGGGAGCGTCCACCCCCATGTTTACAAGACAAAATGGTCTTGTCTAGTCCCCATGGCAGCACAAAAACAAAAATTCAGCATCTTTAAGGAGGACTGGAAGATCCATGCATGCATCTGACTTACTTAACTTCCGCAGATTTACTTAGGTATGAAATTTAACTTCCCGTCCACAGATTTACTTAGATGTGAAATTTATCTTCCCGTCTTCAGATTTACTTAGGCACAACATTTAACTTCCATTGCCTGCCTGGTTAGGAGATGTTGCTGCTTCAGTCATGTTTTTGGTTATGAAGCTGTTGCTTCAGGGATTGTTTCTGTGGTAAGATGTTTTTGTTATATGCTGCTGGGATTGTGTTTCATGTTCTGCTGGGGGGATTGGACTGTTTCCCTTTCTGATATATGCTGCTGCTGGGGTGGATTGAATCTGCCGTTTGTATGACTTTTTTAAAAGTCATTGACCAAATCACCAGAACATGAAAAAGGAAAAGGCACAGGATCTAACTTAAGCTCCTTAATGACTAAAAAATTGGTGCACTATCTAGTCAGTCAGTGCCACATACACCAACAGTGTCTACTTATAGCAGGTATGATCCACTGATGGAAGATGAACAAACACAGAAAAGAACTGATGATTCTTGGCCAGGTTTTGAGGTAGCAAAATAATTCTTACATCTTATTTAACCAGGCAACCAAACCTGAATTGGGGCAATTCATGCCTACCAAACTGAGATTTGTGTTCTTAATTATTTTGATCCCTTTTTCTTTCTGCCTTCCTTGTTATATTCTGTGCCTGAATTAATGGATGATATGGAGACTCTTTGGGATTAGGGTCTGTCTGCAATTTTAAATGAACATGTGTGGTTGTGCATAGTCATGGTTAATGGGTAAGCAATAATCATACCATAGCTGCATAACACAGGTAGATCCCTTTTCTGTCCTCCTTATTGTTTTTATATTCCCTGTTTGAGGTGAGTGGTTTAATGTTTAGTCATTCCCTCCCTTTTATAGTGGTTGTCCTCTTCTTACAAAGGTACTTGTATAGGTGGAGCAGGACTCCCAAAGAAAGCAGAACTAGCAAATGCATAAGTTATTGCTATATAGTGTATTGTAAGCAGTAGTGCAATTACTTTCTGACGTGCGAAGCTAATACAGTTTGTTTAAGATTTTGGAAGATATACAATGCCTTTATACTATGGTTAGCATGATCACTTTTTCACATTGTTTTACAATATCGTTTCCTTTGATGGCAGCATCTCTATCAGTTCTTCTCATAGTGGCCAGAGCTACAAAGGTGAGTGCAAGTTTCTGACTGCCTCATAAAGGCTTGAGTTAATAATTCAGTTGTATACGGCTGAATGTATGTTTATTGTGTTGAATACAAAACTTGTTTCTTGGTATTTCATATAATTGAATACAGAAAGATAGTTATGGACTAATACCAAGCTTTCCCTTCCTGAGCTCCTTGGCTTGGCTATAAATAGTTACCAGGTAGATACCAGTCAACAGTGGACTCCAGATTATTTTTCTCAGTTGTTTTGTGTGATGGAGAAACTTTGAGGGTTAGACACAAAGTTATGCCACAAGATCCATACTAAAGCAAATAATGCCTATATAACTAGGATAGATAAATGGCCACAGAGAAAAAAAAATAATTTTAAATTAAAGGTAGAGTTTATATCTTGGAATGTTAAGGTAACTCCACACCAGCTAAGAGAACTATAATCTTGTCTAAGCAGACATTAGCTAAAGTCAGTGTGTTTTTTCTACGTGAGACTAGGTGGCAGTACTATTTGTTAAGGCATTACCTTGGATGGTAACTGAGTCCAATATGATAATGAAGGGAGGCTGGTTGTTTCTGATATATGCTGCTGCTGGGGAGATTATGGGTGTGTGTGTATGCCCCAGGTGGGTAGACCTAGTGGTTAGGATTACTCAAACCCTGTACCTTAGGTACAAGAAACAACAGTCTGAATTCTCTACCCATATCATCACTTGCGATTCAAGCAGTTGAATGAGGATTTTACAAGTAGCTGAGAGCTTCAGGGGAAGAGAAGTTTGGTACTGTTTATACCAAGCCCATTTGTATTGTTAGTAGCACAACAGGTAGTATACTTGCTTTTGATGCAGAAGGCTGTGGATTCTACTCCCACAGTATGTAGATGGATTGCTGATACTGTACTGTGTTGCACTTTAAAGGGGGTGGATGCTGTAGTCCTGTGAATGTCCTCCTTTGGAGGAGTTACATAGTAACAATGAACCTGTTATCAGTTTTGCAAAATTACTAGCTTATCATTTTTTTTAATGTAACATAGGCGATTTATTCTTCAAGGGCAACAGGCACTTTATTTGCAGATGAAACAATGAAATATAAAGTTGTTTGCTATTAGCAACCTCTTTGTTAGTTACAGATCCCTTTAATGTGGAATTATTTAAATGACTTTACTCAAAGATTCAGCATATTTACTGATATTGATAAATTGTAATGACAGATGTTTGAGTGGCCTTTTATGGCTGACATTTTCTGAAATTGGTAGTTTTGTCATTATTGGGTCATACATTTTGTTTCATTGCTTACTAGGAGACTGTTCAAAACTACAAATTTAAAACACATTCTAACAAGTGGCGCTGTATTATACAAGGAATAGAATGTAATATAATCAGGAAGGTGAATCACAGAATACATACATATATGCATGTCCCTAAAAATGTGTGCAAGGAGCCTGTGATTTGAAAAGAACCCAAACGTAAATGTAATCCTCCACTGGCCAGATGCATTTTCTTTGAATGTGAGTTTTAATGTTGTTTCAACGAATGTGAGTTTCAAGGGCAGAGAAGTTTACTGCTCATGCTAAGTCTTTTTCATTGCAAGACTGTTTTGTTTGTTTAGCAAATGGCTCAGTGTTTGTGCTATTTTATTTCAATTTCTGTAATAATTGTAGAAGTAAATACGAAAACAGTATGCACACTGACAAGTTTGAACAGTGTTTATGGTAACTGAGGAGAAATAGCCAAGTAATGGAACACTGGAGTGGCTGGGGAGTGGAGTGCTGCTGGAGGGGCAGGGAGTTACAGACTATCCATTCAAGTAAAACAAAGCTCATCCCTGTCCATATTCAAATGCAACTTGGATCTAAGGATGGGTAATAGAAAATGTACTCCAGGACTGACCGTCATGCCACTAATGGATAGAGACAGTTCCTAAATGCTGCATCCCTTACTTGAGTCCCCTCAATTTGTCTATGGTATGATCATAGTTATTTTTACTAGGGCAAATGCACAATTATCAGCCATGGGATAGATAAGATCAATCAGAAAATTTTAATTCAAGTGCCAAAAGGGAAATTGACTAAGCTTAAAATATCCTCTAAGCGAACCTATGTTGCGGTAGTAAATAGTGTTTTAAAAAATTGCCGTTTAGATCACTAAGTGTCCCTATCACCCCCCCCCCCCCAGTCTTCAACAGCTTCCGGCACCTATGTTAATTTTTTACTGGAAAAATGTTCAAAACAATACATTTAAAATGCCCTCTAACAGCTGTACTGTATTATACAAGGAATATAATTTAATATAATCAGAAAGGTGTATCAAAGAACACATGTATATTTCCTGTGCAAGGGGCCTATGATTTGAAAATAGCCCAGAGTTAATCTTTATCTGCCACTGGACAGATGTATTTTCTTTGAATGTGGGTTTCAATGCTGTTTCAATGGATGTGTGTTTCAAGGGCAGAGAAGTTTTAATGCTGTCTATTTTCATTGTGAGACTGCATTGCTTTGTTTAGCAGATGTCTATTAGTGTTTGTGCTGTAAAATGTAAAATAAAACTTTTAAATGAAATCTAAATCATTGTAGAAGTAAAGCAGTATGCACATTACAGTGTTTATGGTAAATGGGGTGAAATAGCCAAATAATGGGACATTGGAATAGCTGCAGGAGAGGCCCCATTCAACCATGATTTTGTGAGGGGGGGGGGCAAATTCAGACAGCCCTGGCTGAACTATACCTCTTAACTGCCCAGATTTTTGCAGAATGAATAGATTTTTGCTTCTTATTTTTAGTTTGTTCCTCATAAATTTTTTGGTTTTCTGGCAAATCATTTAGGAATGAAGTCACTAAATAATGACATACATTGAGTTTCAGACTTCATACTCTTCAGAAAAATGCTTGCTAAAGCAAGACCTGTTGTTCTGTCAACTAAGCTTATACAAGAGCAATTTTTAATACTGTTTGTATGTTCACCCAATATGTTTGGCCTTGTCCAATTTTCCTGCGTTAAGAGGATGAGAGGCACGTGCAAATAAATCAATTTATAGAATTAAGTATATCCAAACCTTTCAACTGTCCCTGATTTTGGCTCAAAATGTTGTGCTTCCCCTAATAATCTCTCTTTAAAATGGCAAATTTGGAAGAAAACGTGGAGAGTTTACAATTAATAAATAATTGTAATGATCAGATATAGATTACTTTTAATTTCAGAAATGCACGTGTAGATTCTGTTATTTTGTCAGCTGCTCAAGTTAACAGTACTAATATTAAAAAGCGTCCCTTCTTTGACAGGTTCCCAGCTGTAGCTGTATTTTGTGGCTATTTTATATTTTTACATCACATTTTTGGTCCGTTTTTCATAAAATTGTGGTTTTCTGGCAAATTAGTGGAAAATCATTAAAGATTGAAGTTAGAAAATATTGGCAGACATTTGCGTTTCAGATTTCATACTCTTCAGAAAATTCATATTAATGCAAGACCTACTATTCTGTTATCTTTCTAAGCTTATAAGAGCAATATTTAAAATTTGTCCTTATTTTTGGGTCTTTGTCCCACTTCTGTTTATGGCTTTGTCCAGATTTCTTGCTCTGAGGCTGAGAGGTATGACAAATGTGTCAGGGCCATCACAGTCAACCAGAGACATTTCAAATTGTGACATACTTGTTGCACCCCACTCCCCCACATAGTGACTCTGGATGTGTCCAAGCAAGGCAAGGAACAGTTGTGCAGTGTAAGTGTGCAAAGTATCCCCCCATCCAAGGTAGACACAAGTACTACAGTGGCTTTTCATCTGTCCTTGATTTTGCAAAATGTTCTGATTTTCTGTTATATTTTTATACTGTTGATTTATAATTCTTCTTATTCAGAAAATGCATGTCGTTGCAGTGCATGTTGCTCTGTGTTTAAGTAGCAATGCTTTAATGACCATCAGGTAAGCTTGTCTGCAACTCTAAGATGCAAGTAAGCTTTAATAAGCATACTGTTAAAGAATTACCAACATTGAAAGCATTTTTGTTGTTGCCATGCAGAGACTATTTACATAACTAGATAGCGTATAAGCCTTAGGTACTGAAATTCATATGAGAGTATTTGTAATAAAGGACAGGCTTACAGTATTTTTCAGAAGCTTGTTACATTTGTTGGAGACTTGCAGTCATCTTTTCAGGCTTTACCAATAAACTAAACAGAATACCAATCTATCATGTGGGGTCCATAACCTGTGCAGTAATCCTTTAAGCAATTTATCTTGAGCTTGTTTCTTGTTTGCAGTTAATTTTTTACTTTAATCATGTTTTACCTCTGAAACAAGTAGATAGTTGTTGTCAGGCAGCAGGTCTTTTTGGATCAGAAACATTTTACAAGTGGGGGTATTGCTACTTTCAGCATATTACTTGGTACTTTTATAAAGCTGAATATAAATTATAATTAAAACTGCAGTGCAAGGAGAAGTGGTTTGAGATGAGTGCTGCTTGTTTTTTATACTTGATTTTGACTGGCACTCCAGTAAAGTATTTAAAAAGTAATTTATTTTTCATGCCTTGCAACCTTTTTGTTTCCATATAGATATTAAGTAAGCTGTCAAGTAGCCAATGCATTGAAATATTTTTTCTTCTACAATTAATTTTGTCTTTATTGGACTTTCATAATGATGGTTTGGCAGTGGCACCCAGGGCAGCGTATTTAATTAAAGTCCCAGTTTTTGTGGTTTTTAGCATAGCTCCACTCCTTTCTGGTTGACCACACCCCTTCCTGTTGCCACCACCCATTCAGCTGTCTCCTGCAGCCCCCCTTTGATTTGAAGTCACCAGCTGCCACTGTGAAAATGTGATAAGAGACCTTGGGACACAGGTGGACAGTAGCCTCTCCTTTGATAATCACATCACCACAGTAGTAAGGAAATCCTTTTATTTGGCACACCGTGTCACAAAGGGGTTCACATCCAGAAAAAAATAGGTCATTGTTCCTCTCTACTCATCCCTTATCTGACCCATTATAGAGTACAACGCCCATTTGGCATGTACCTCACAAGACATCTATAACAACTAGAAAAGCCACAGAAATACCTCACTAAGAGAATTACTGGTCTCAAACAGATGCCATATACAGGCCATCTCAAAAAACTCCAGCTATACTCCATCACTGATTGCCTACTCAGAGGAGACCTCTGCCTAACATACAAAATCATGTCAAACCAGATCTGTTGGACATGCTACACTTAAAGAAACCCCAGTCCCTCTGGCCCACACGCTCCAGGGACCTAAACCTTGCCACCACAATAAACAGAACATGCTGGAAGGATAGATTCCTGTCCCATAGACAATCTTACCTTCTACCCACCCTTTTATATGCTTCACAATCCTTACTAACCTTCAAACAAATCTTCTGGCTAAGCTTGAATTTGCATACAGCAAAATTGCTAGATTTGCTGCCAATCTACCATATTGTTCACACCACTGCCTTTCTCTAAAAACCTACAGTGGCTTTTATTTCACCATTGACTCCTTCTGCCTCAATTTCACCTCACCCACTCCATATTAAACCAACCCCCACTCCTTTCCTGCTCTCGCTAACCTCATAACTCCCTATATTCCTAACCATACATTCTGCAGCTCAGACCAGAATCTCCTTCAAATTTACAAACCCAACAAAACTATTGGCAAACTTCTCTATAAAGACTCAGTCAGAAATGTTTGGAATAAACTGCCCCCAACACATAAGACTAATTTCCAACACAAACTGTTTCAAAAAACACTAAAAGACTATCTACTTAATCTTGGACTTGCTCTTGCACTGACCCAACTTAATCAACCTCTGTCCCTCCCTTCTTCTATCAACCTCCCCACTTTCATTCTCTCCCCTCTTCTCTCTCATTCTCTACTTGTTCCACAGGATAAGCTATACAACAATCTCTTCCATCTTGCAAGTGTATTACCAATTATTACTAAAACTTCCATAATAAATTGTACAGTTACTATGTATGGGAGTAAATTTGCTATGCCTAGTATAACTACTGTATCCAATCACTGTTACTGTGACTTTGTATAAAATGGTGCCTTACATCTATAGAATTATGCCTTATATCAGTAAGAAATTGACTTTAATCATTGTATAGTATACAACTGAAGTTGCCTACTATCATACAGTATCTAATTATTACTTTTGTAACTTTGTACATGTTGAAATTGCATGTGATTACTGTTTTACTATATTTGTGACTATGTTTTAATTCGCTGTATATTATCTACCTTTTGGAGCTTTTCTTCTCAGGTCTCTGCTGAAAATGGGCACCTGCCCAGCCAGACTAACCTGGTCAACAAATATCAAATAAATAAATAAATGTAAGTATGGCTTGGATAGATTACAAAAAAGCATTTGACAGCATCTCACATTCATGGATAAAAAAATGTTTACAAACATACAAGATACACCCTATATTGATCAATATCATTATACTGATCATGAAACAGTGGAAACTCACTTTGCAGCTAAGCCATGATAAAGGACACATTATTGTCCCAGGGATAAAAATTCAAAGGGGGATATTACAGGGTTACTCTTTGTCCCTTCTGCTTTTTTGTTTTGCCCTTAACCCATTAAGCTGTCTACACAACAGAGTAACAACAAATTGATTCCCTGAAAGCAGCAGTGTAAACACTTCTCACCTTCATTTTGTGGATGATTTAAAACTGCATAGTTCATCAGATGAGGAACAGAAAACACAACTGCAAGTGGTCAAAATTTTCTGAGATGATATAAGAATGTCATTTGGTCCTGATAAATGTGCAAAAGCAACTTTTTAAGGCAGGAAAGCTGCAGCACCAAGAAAATATCAGTCTAGGACAGGAATGTGATGTAAAAGACTTGATCAAGAGGGAGTGTATAAATATTGGGGATTTGATGAAGATCAACAATAAAACATGAACAAATGCAAATAAAGGTTAGTAAGAAATATTTTACAAGACTAAAATTAATACTGAAAACAACCCTGACATATAGAAACAAAGTCTAAGGCTATAAACCAATTTCCTCTCTTCCTGTTCTAACTTACAGTTTTGGGGCAATTGACTGGCCCCAAAAGGTATTGGATCAGTTGGACAGGAAAACAAGAAAAATGCTTCATGCTTATCAAATGATTTATAAAAATCAGTGTATGCTAAGATTATATATTCCCCATTCTGAAGGAGGCATGGGCCTCTTTGAAATTAATTACATGTAGAGATCTGCACTCATAGCACTGCATATATATCTGCTTACCTCAAGATCCAAGCACAGTGAATGTTTTAAAACTTGAGAAGAACAAGTCTAAGATGACTTCCTGCTTAATGTAGCAGAAGAATACTGGTGTCAAGTGGGAATGGAAATCAAACCAGAGGCACATAAAAATCACATAAAAATCAGACAGCAACTGAATGTTCCAAAAAAACAAAAAAAAAACAAAAAACAAAAGAAAGAATGTAAGATGAAGGATCAGATGAGAAGGCAAGAAATGTGGAAAATGCATAAATATACTACCTCATGTTGATCACGATCTAACACAATATTTAAGGAGAGGTAAATTTAAACCAAAAGATGAAAAGTTAATAATGGTGGCCCAAGATAGTGGACTACATACATGTTGGTTTACAAAGTCCATTGAACATGTGGGAGAAGCAGACAAATGCAGGTTTTGTAAAACAGAATTGGAAACAGTCACACATCTTGTTGCTGGTATGATACACAAATGGCAGAATACTTGTATACTGAAAGACATAATAATGTGGCAAGACTGTTGCATTGGGGATTGTGCAACCATTCTAATATTGAAGTAGATGAGATGCATTGGAAAAATAAGCCACAAAACATTATAGAAAATGAAAACATTTATATCACATGGGATCACCCATTACCAACAGTTCAAAAAATAGATGTGAGAAAACCAGATATAGTGGTCCATGAAAAGAAGACAGCAGTAGTATTGATCATTGACATTGGTACACTCAGTGACTACAGTGTATTATGTACAGAGAGACACAAAGTCATAAAATGCCAGGATGTACAGGCAGATGTGAGGGCAATGTGGAAGGATACTGAGACAGTTCCAATAGTAATAGGACCAATAAGTCTTATAAAAAAGAATATGCAGTCTTATTTAAATATACCATTGAGGCATGTAACTTTGTATGAATTGCAGAAGGAGTCAGTTCTAGGCACATTCAAAAGACTGAAGCAATACTAACTTCATTAACTTTAATCATACTTTGACTAAGGAATGGAGTCCATTCCTGTCATGGTATTAGAAATGCAAAAGTCTTGTAGAATTTTTTTTCATGTGTATATGATATGCAGGATAATAACAGTATATATATGTGAGTGGTATTACTATTGCACTCATAAAAACAGTCTTCAAATATGTGTGTAATTGTACAAATTCAAGTGAACACACTGTAACACTGAGAAGGAAAATGTGAGAGAAGTTCACCCTCAGTTATATACAGCAGTTCACTGAGTGCATTGGAATGGACTCCCCATATCAAGTATACGAGTCAATAGTGACTTTACAGTTAATGACACTGCATCACAGTAGCACAGCAGATAGTGTTGTTGCCTCACAGCAACAGGGTCTCTGGGTTGATTCTTGGCTGGGGTGCCTTCTGTGCAGAGTCTGTGTATCCTCCCTTTGTTCATGTAAGTTTCCTCTAGGTGCACCAGTTTCCTTTCACATTCCAAAGACATGCACTAGGTGGACTGGACACTAAATTGGACATAGGTGTGAGTGTACATGCAAGTGTGTGGTGTGGAAGAACTACTGCAGGAGGGCTAGCTACCCAGTGGCGTAATCCTTGACACACTTTGTGCATGTGTGTGTGTGTGTGTGTGTGTGTGTGTGTGTGTGTGTGTGTGTGTGTGTGTGTGTGTGTGTGTGTGTGTGGTATGTGAATCTGTTTTTGACTAGATTTAGGGTGCAAAATGGGGTTGAAATGGGGTTGACAGGACAATGGTAAAAATGTGATTCTGTTATACTGTACTACATATTCAGACTGACGCAGTAATAGTTAAATGAAGACCTGTTCTATGTATAACAACACTGTAACTGTTTTGCTGTACACTGTTCCTTCATTGGAGTAATAAGTTAAGGTACAAATGATTTTATTAGGAATACTTTCTACTTGTACTAATTATGTTTATATCTTGGATGATCACTGACAAGTGCTGATGCCAAGATTATTTGCATGACCAATGGTGACATCTTAACACATGCATACTTATTTTTTGAGTTTTCTTTATAAGATGAAAAGTGCCATTTCCCCTACAACTATCTCTGCCCACTGATAGTGATTGATGTCAGCTGTTGTGCAAAGAATGAACATAAAAAGGACGTTTGCAGTTTAAATGACATTTCCTGTCCATGTGAGTGATGTGTTTTGTTTTAGCTGACATCATCATTTCAGGGGCTGCCAAACAGAGAGGGTGGGACAATACAGACTGTACATGAGGATTTGTGCAGTCCAGCATATTGCAGTAAGATTTACACATGATAAGTATGCAGATATGCTACTGAAGCAGTGTTTATATATGTTTTGCAGGCTATTCTCATGTGCTGTATATTCTCAACTAGGTCCCTAACTTGCATGTTATGTCTTCTCATTTTTTTGCAAATGTACTATTTATTCCATAGCATGCATACAGAAGTGTGTTATTAGTATTAGTGCAGTGTCCACTACAGGAGACACATTATTAGATTTATTATCCACAGTGAACAATTGTATTTCAACATTATCGTTATAGATTGCATGTGTGTATGTTACATTACAATGTAGTAGAGAAGTGATCACATGTATTATGCAACATAAAAGTGTGCAGGTATAATACTCATTAAGTGGATTCCTACCCTGCACCTATTACACTCTCATTAGGTACAGACTTAATGAACAGGTGGAGTCACTAAGGCAGCTACAGATAAAGTACTTTTCTGAATTCACTAATGTTCAATATGCTAAGTGGAGTGCACTAATGTCAGTCTCATTTGCGTGACTGATGGCAAAGTCTCTGTGCATGTGGAATCATTTTTGAGTTTTTGCCATAGGATGGAAACTGTCATTTCCTGAAGTGTATTATTGATCAGCAACAACGAGCAATGCCAAAAGTCACTCAAGGGAAAAAGAAAAAAAAAGGATAAAATTCAGAGTAGTGATTTGTCAGCTTTGTGGTCTTCAGCCAGTAAAATGTGGACACTAAGTATCATAATTTCATTTAGGTAAAACTTTCACAAGATTTGAACACTGCACCCATAGTATATGGAATATTGACAACAAGAAGATGTTGTGCAGTATTAAATAAATAACTAGAAAGCAAATTACATGCACAAATCATTCTAATTTTGAAATGGGCACTTATTTTTCAGTATAGTGATGTTTTCGGACTTTTATGTTTCCTTACACTGTGCAGTTGTGTTGTTAGTATTATTGGAGACTTGAGGATGATGATGAATGTAAAGGTAGAAAGACATTCTATAGGACAGACTTACTCATAACATTGTTGTGCATTACTCATTTTTATTACCTTTGTTCAAGGAATGTCTTAAAGCTTGGAATACATGTAATCCATTGTTTTTAAAGTGTATACATTCTTTAAGTTTAAGCCACATTCACAGTGGTGTGTACATCATTCACATTGTTAGACATCTTCAGTGCCAGGTGTGAGTTGTGCGCACAACTACCTCACATAACTTTAGAATATGTGGACAAATATGTCCATCATTGTTTAGTCCTCTTTCAATGTGAGTGTAACTTAAACAAAAACTTGTAAAAGTTACTTGTCTGACATGTCTTCTCAAGGTATGATTTTCATTAGCATAGATCTTTAATACATCATTGTCTAACCTGTACAGCTGATGAAACACACTTGTGAGGCATTAGCTTGGCAAAAGTCTTAATCTTGTTTTTTGTGCTATTTGGCATGTGCATGTCATCATGTAGAAACCAAGGGTCTATGTTATAACAGTGAACGATCAAAAGATCGAACGCTGTTATATCGACCACAAAATAACGAAAACAAAAAAGAGCGAACAGCCAGAACAGCAGTTTTTTTTCCCAGGGAAAAAATTTGTGGTTCCCAAAAAAAAAAAACACACTAAACGCTATTTTAAGTGGGGGAGCTGTGCCTCCCACACCCCCTACTTAAATATATCAACTCTGAGATCGCACTACAGTGCTGAAAATGGCAAGGTGATGGAAGCAGCCATGTGACTTCTTTCCCAGGGAAAGAATTCACTTAAAAGCCGCTTCGTCATTTTGCGTTTTTGACATTTACAGTTCGACAAAGACGTATTCAACATAATGCGTCTTTGTTCTTCTGACAGGAACCCGAAACCAACACCATGTTAATCTCCATAGCACATCATGCAAATTGAATGATTCATAAAGGGTAATGAAGTGAGAGGTAATTAACGTTCTCTACATGCTCAGAGGGTTTATCTACACTTTATTAGCATAATGTGGGCTATGGAACTTCCATCATGCTAGGGAAGACTGCTTGTTTCCCAAGTGGTGCCAAACATGCTGCTGTAAACATTTTTGGTATATGACTAGGGAGATTAGTCTATAAAATATTTCAAGGTATGTATTTTCTTTACAACTGCTCATTCTTACTATGCTGATAAATATTTTGATGTGCTGTCTGTCTGCTGTGTTTCAATAAAATCTGTTCAACTAATCTGGAATGTACTTCACTGGGGTCAGACAACAGTCAGATTCATGTGTCGAGACTTCTTTACTATTGTTATAACACGGTAAAGTTTAGACTGTCACTGGGGGAGATCTGTAGGATTTTCTTCTATTCCAAATATTGCTGCTCTGCTTATGATGTTTTTCTGTTTGGTAGGAGTACATTCCTTCATCTGGTATTGTTTGTCGACTTCTATTTTATTTGGGGAGAATACATATGGGATATTATAGTGCTGATTGTATTTGAACAGGTTACACATATGTTCCTGTTATTTTTTGGAACTTGAATTGTTGTTTTGACTGTTGTTTTCTGTTTTTAGGGTGCAGGTATATTTGTGTTCCATTTGACTGTGCTGCTCACTGACTGCATATCAATGGATTTTGTTCTATAAGTATAAGATCTGTAGTAATATACCATCTCAGAGCATGAAATCTGCACAAAGACATAAATTATGGGGGACAAAGAACCAAAAATAATTTTTAAATATAGCTCTTACAAACTTAAAAAGTTAATAGAATAGCAGGTTTTGCATTAGCATGAATTTTCTGAAGGGTATAAAGTCTGAAATTCAAATGTCTGTCATTATTTTCAGACCACAGTTTTCAAAAATTTGTCAAGGATTTGCCAGAAAATGACAATTTTATGAAAACTGGACCAGAAGTATGAGGTGAAAATCAGGACATTCTGCGAAAATCTGTACATTTGAGGGGTATGGTAGTACAGTGTGTGTGTGTGTGTGTGTGTGTGTGTGTGTGTGTGTGTGTGTGTGTGTGTGTGTGTGTGTGTGTGTGTGTGTGTGTGTGTGTGTGTGTGTGTGTGTGCGCGCGTTAAATTGGGTTGCAATATCTTTTTTTTTTTTTTTCATTCCCTCAAAACAGTGATATGGCTCCCAAATCTAAAAGTAAAAAAGACTCATCCTCACAGAAGCCTCCTTTATCTGATGCTGAAAACGAAATCATATTACAGGCCCTCTGCCTTCATGGTGGACAGCTCCTTGATTTACATGCCTCTGACAAACCCCTTCATGACTGTGTCTGGTGGCAAGTGGCTGATGATGTCAATGCAGTTGGTAGCCAGGGCCGTATATATGCAGTGGTGTGACACAGGGTCAGTGACAGGATTAAAAAGGCCAGTGTCAGAACACATGCTGTGGCACAGAAGCAGAGGGCTCTGTCTGCCGAACCACCACTCACTGAGATGGAGACGTTCCTGTGAATAATCAGAGATCCATGCAGCTCAGATGAGTTTCACACTGGTGTACTGGATGTTGGGAAATAGATGGAACAAACCCACAGGGTTTCTACTATTGATGTCCTAAGTATGCCATTCAAATATTTATTACTTTGGCATTTGCAATTGATAGTCACTTGTATGCGTATACTACCTCTATCAAATATTGTGTTCGGGCACATTTGCTACTGTGGTACAATGACGGCATATGGTATGGGCATACTGCCATGTATTAGTTATTTGCATTTGTCACTGAGATTACATTTGCATGTGTGGCTGAGGTATTTAGGGACAGGTATTATGATTGTTTTGGTTCATAGGTTCATAGGTTCATAGGTTGGTACTAGGCAATCAGCCCTAGGGCCTATACAAGCCTAGCCATAACAATTCCCTGGCTGTTTCTTCCCACACTATTTACTTACCTGGACCCCTGTCTAGCAGGGTAACTGACATGATCCCCTGGGTGAATTTCCTTTCTCCCATCCAATCGTCAAGGTTCCTTTTGAAGAGGGCCAAAGAGGTACTCTGCTTGACATGTATGGGTAATCTATTGCAGAGTCTGGGGAGTCTCTGGGTCAGGAACCTATCCCTCCAGCATGTTTTGTTTATTGTGATGACAAGGTTTAGATCCCTGGAGCGTGTGGCTCTGAGGGATTGGAATTTCTTTAAGTGTAGCATGTCCAACAGCTCTGGGTTTGACATGGCATTGTATGTTAAACAGAGATCACCTCTGAGTAGATGATATGTGACAGAGTATAGCTGGAGTTTTTTAAGGCAGTCAGCATAAGACATCTGCTTTAGGCCTGTGATTCTTTTAGTGAGGTATTTCTGCAGCCTTTCCAGTTGTTGCAGATGTCTTGAGAGGTACATACCAAATGGGGCATTGCATTCTATAATGGGTCTAATGAGGGATGAGTACGGTGGGACAATGACCTCCTTTTTTTGGATGAAAAGCCCTTAGTGATGAGGTGTGCCACATAGAAGGATTTCCTGACTATTGTGGTGATGTGGGTATCGAAGATGAGACCACTGTCCACCTGTGTCCCTCAGTCTCTTATCACACTTTCGGTGTTTAGTGTACTGCCACCCATATGGTAATTCACGGGTACATGTTTTTTCCCAAAGGGGATAACTATACATTTCTTGGCATTGAGCTTGAGCCAATGGCTCTGGCATCAAGCATCAGTTTCTGTAAGGCCCTTTTGTAGAGTATCCACATCATTTGGGGATTCAATAATGGCTCCCAGTTTGCAGTCATCTGCGAACTTTGTTAGCCAGGGTACCTTAGTGTTGGCCTGTACTTCTGAGAAGTAGATGCCAAACAAGCGCGGTCCCAGGACTGAACCCTGAGGTACTCCACTTGTCACTAGTATGGAGCTGGATTTGAAGTTGGCTAGTTTTACAGTGTGGGTTCTATCAGTAAGCCAGTTAGCAAACCATTGGGTGATGTAGGGATTAATGCCCAGCTTAGTAATTTATCTATGATTCCAGAGTGGGGGATGGTGTCAAAGGCCTTGGCAAGGTCTAGATAGCCTGTGTGAACTACCTTACCCTTGTCCATGGCTCTGGAGACTGATTCAAAGAAGTCAATCAGGTTCAGGAGACAAGATAAAATAAACCCAAACTGGGTGAGGTCTAGTGTTTGAAGGTTGTCAATGTCTTTGTTTATAAGTTCCATGATAATACACACCATGGCCTTGCAGATAAGGCTCATCAGACTGATGGGATGGTAGTTTCTGGGATCCAAGGTGGATCCCCTCTTGTGGAGTGGGATAACTGTAGCTCTGCGCTACTCAGTGGGCATGAAACCTGAGGTGAGGCTATGATTAAACATGACACTTACGTGAGGTGCCAGTTCATATTGTAGTTCATGTAGTACACATCCCAGGATGTCATCTGGTCCCATGGATGCTGTATCTTAGCTTTGGAGAGTGCGTTTTTTACCTGTGTGGCCGTTATTACTGGAATTTGGCAATTTTTCGGTATTGAGATGGGCCATTTAGGGGGTGAGAGGGGGATGAAGTTGGCATTGAATCGATCTGCCAGGATATTGGCAATATCCTTGGGATCAGTATATTTAATGGCATTCTGTTATAGCTCACAGCAGATCTGAGCATTGCTATTTAGATTCTTGACATAGTTATAGAATGCCTTGTGGTTCTCTTTGGAATCTTTGGCAATTTTATTTTCGCAACTAGCTTTGGAGGATTTTATGAGGGATCAGTCCTTGGACTCCTCCTTTTTGGCATTTGGCATAATTCCTATAGGGATTGGAGATAGCACTGAAGTTTGTATCAGCCACAGTGAGCTCTATTATTTTGCACTCATGCTTCTACACATGGATCTTGGGCTATGTCAGTACTCAGCTGTAGGCAAAGAACTTCAGTTCTATATACTGAATCATACGTTTATAACAAGTTGTCAATATTTTGCCTTATGGATACTTCCAGAAAAATATTGCATCTGCTGTTTAACTTAGCATTTTAATATTTAAGATGTGGAACATAATGTAATGTTTTTTACACCTCTTTGTTGACATTTGAAACTTAAATAAAAAGGTTTATACCCCTCAAAACCCTGCAGGATAACTTTTCCAAGGGGCCTAGTCAGCTATGGATTCACTCAAACTGTAGACAGGACAATCCAGAGCTTATATACAATAATCCTGTGAGATTTGTGATTTATTGTGCAACTGTTTAGCAAGAGGAGATTCATTTTAATTTATAGGTTCATAGGTGTTTACTAGGCTAATGACACAAGGGCCTTTTTAAGCCTAGCCATGCATCCCAAATCTCTGACAAGTACTGATACCCTTGATAAGTGTAAGCATAGGCCTGGTAGATGAACCATTTACAGATTAGCTGCTTGCAGCAGAGACATAGGTGGCCAAACCTGGGATGATTTTTCCAGTTTCCCATGCATTTGTCCAATTTGCACTTGAATTGGATTAAGGAAGAACTCTCCTTCACATGGATGGGGAGTCTGTTCCATAGACAGGGTAGTCTCTGGGATACATGCCTATTGCTCCAGCAGGTCCTATTTATATCACAGGCAAGGTTTAAAGTCTTTAGAATGGGTAATTCTGGTACTGTTTGTTTTGTGGATATGCAGGAGGTCCATCAGAGTGGGGTCTGACAATGCCCTGTATGCCAGGCATAGATCACCCCTCAAAACCCTGTAAGATACAGAGTACAGGGGTAGGTCCTTGAGATGGTCTGCAAAGGACATATTACTTATGCCCTTTATTCTTTTAGTGAGGAACCTCTGTGGATGTTCCAGTTGTTGGATATGCTTGGTTAGGTACATACCAAAGGGGGCATTGTACTCAATGATAGATGTGATGAATGCTGAATACAGTGGAACAATGACTTCCTTGGACTTAGATGCCATGCCTTTGCTTATAAGTTGCGCAACATAGAATGATTTCCTCACTTCACCACTGTAGACACATGATGATCAAAGGCTAAATTGCTATCTATGTGTATCCCTAAGTCCCTGATGACTGGGTCAACACTAAGGGGTGTATTGTCAATATGATAGTTACCAGGGGTGGATGACTTCCCAAAGGATACTATTATGTATTTCTTGGCATTTAGTTTTAGTCTATGACTCTGACACCAGTTGTTTGTCTGTGTCAGCCCCTCCTGGAGAATATTTGTGTTAGTGTGAGATTCAATGACAGCTCCTAATTTGCAATTATCTGTAAATTTAATCAGCCAGAGACCACTGACATTGGCCTTGACTTCTGAGAATGCCGAAAAGGAGGAGTCCAAGGACTGATCCCTGAGGGACTCCACTTGTGACTGGCCTCTTTCTAGAGGTGGACTCTCCAATTCTAACTTCCTGAGTCCTGTCTGTGAGCCAGGTGGCTATTCACAGGGGACGTACGGGTTTGTACCTAACCTCTTGAGTTTGTCAACAATGTCCGAGTAGGTCAGAGTGATGACTTTATGAATAACTTCCCCTTGTATAAGGTGAGCCCAGTGTTGTTAATTTATTATTTAGTTTCATATTATTTCTGTGTTTTTTTCTCATAGAAGTTGACTTCATATTTCTTTGTATTCTGTGATAACTGATTTTGATTATTCTTTTCTTTTAGAATTCTTTAGTAGTTTGTAGTTGAAATAGATTTCTGAAATGAAAATGCCAATATTTATTTGTTAAAGCCCAAGTATCTTGCCCGGTGTACTAAATGTTGTGTAAATACAAAGGTAACACCTGATAATATTGGTAAACTGTGCTCCTCATGTCAAACGTTGGATTGACTTGCTCACCATAATTAGTAGTAAATCTAGACTTACTGATGATACATATGCAATTGACACACCTTGGAAAACTATCTTTGCATATATTGATGACTGGACTGATGAGATAAATAATATTAGGCAAAGTGCAAGTAGAACATATTTAGGAAAGGAAGTGTCTATTGGCAGTAAAGATCACACAACCCTTATTAAACATGATACTAGCAATGAGAACTTTAGAATTCTGGAAACAAGTATTCAGAAATTTGAGGGCTGAGAGCATTAGAAGAAAATAAAAAAGAAATGAAGAAATTCACAACAAGTAACAAGAAAGAAAGAGAAATGTGATTCATGTTTATAATCCAAAGAGAATATATACTAAAAAGGGCACCAATTTGTTAAGTAACACACAGATTGCAGGGAATGCTAACATTGTTCGATCAGAAAACATTCAGTCTACTGAAAAAGTTATCCTTTTTCCAACAAAGATAGTAGAAAAAAGAGGCAAAGGGCAGACAGAAAGAAATATATCAACATTGAACTTGGAAGGATTATAGAGCATTACTGTAAGAAAAAAGAGGAGAAAGACAGAAGTTGACAACATGGCTCAAGTTGTGGAAGTACAAAGATACCTGGATAAGAATTGTATGCTTGCAAATATAATAAGTAATGAAAACAGTGGGATTAATAAGACTATAAGTGATGAAGATCATGTCTTTAAAACAATTTCTGCAGTAGATATTACTGAATTAGAAGTGGGGACTTCAGATCTGGTCAGAAAAGATATAATTGTAATTGGAAATTCAGTTATTAGAAGAACTGATACTCACATGTGCAGAGAATATAATGAACATCAAATAGTGCAATGCTTGTCAGGAACAAAAATACAGGATGTGAGAAAGGTGTTAGAGAGCCTTAATGTAAGGAAGTATGGAGCTGTTTTTATTCATGTTGATGCAAATGATTCCATTTGCAAGAACTCTTTGAATGTTGGTAGGAAACTTTCAACTCTCTTAGATAGTATAGCTTGCACAGGTGTTAGAACACATTTTTTTTAGAAATCACACACACAGAAAAGAGAGTCAATTCACAATTAATGAGAAGATTCTGTGGGTAAATACCTACAAGGAAAAAAACATATTTAAAAAAGTGGAAATGTGTGGCATCTAAAACTAATGCTGGTCATTTAGACAGGATGGAGTGCACTTGTCAATGCTCAATATTTGACTAACACAAAACACGATTTTTGCCTAGTCAGAAACATAAAAGTTCACAGATAGCAATACTTGATATATCTCTGATAATTGTTAATACAAAGCACATTAGTAATAAAGAACCAAAGGAGTAGCAGAAGACATAATGGTAGGAACAAAAACCAAGAAGATTTTTTTAATTTGGCCAGAACAACAGGGATCTTCCTCTATTCATTTTAAAGGCCATGGTATCTTTTACATTCACTGGAGCTATCACCAACTCAAGCAGATGGGACTTCACTTCCAATGTTTCATTCAATGGACAGCACACTAAGGAGTGCAGCACCCTCATTATGATATACTGCAGTGTCACCAATGGATCTACCTGATGTGGGAATAGAACCCCCAGCCTTCTACACCAAAGGCAAATGTGCTACATGTTACACCATTGACAAGGTTTGTCAGGACCAACAGCAGGACTCAGTCGAAACAAGTTTCAGTTGTAAGTTTCTTTCCGAAGATCTTTACCAGAATGAAAGTGCTAAACTGTAGAATAAAACTGAAATTGATTTCCACTGAATCCTGCTTGGGGTGCCAGTGTAATTTTATCTTTATAGCATTAGTAAAAAAACATTTTTGTTTGTTTCTTTATTTTATTGGAAACTTTGTGACATTCCCATAAGATTGATGTTGCTATTGTTTGTGAAACATGGTTAAAGAACAATGACTGAAAACCAGTTCTGTCAGCATATACATGTTTTCACTGTAACAGACATTCTAACAAAAATCAGGTGGCAAAGTTATGATATGGACTAAAGATAGTTATGAGGCCTGTGATTATTACATATTCAAGGATAACATCAATACTGTAGATTGTGCAATTGTGACAATAAATACAATCCTCAAAAATATAACAATTGTTGAGACAAAGTCAAGTGTCGATGACTTAGAGGAATTCATACATTTCTTGCATGATACACAGAAGGAAAAATAGTGGATGGCACTTCAGTTTACCAGAAACAAACTGGAACAATATTGACTGAATGGCATTAGTACAGAAATTACTTGCTATGTATGTTCAGCAGCAGCAATTGCTTCAGATTGCAAAAATACTTACCAGAGAATGAAACATGCTAGACATTTTTGTGCTCCTAAGTAAATTACTGTTACTTCATGTCAAGTTTTACCACCACTGATGTGCAGTGATCATGGTGTTATAAAGGTTAAATTCCTGCAAGATAATTTAGCCAAACTGAAATCTAAATCAATGCACAGAAGATTAATAACAGGTTACATGAAAGTGAAACAGTCACTGTGTAAAAGTAATTGGAGTGACATCTTTAGTGGAAGAACTGCTGAAGGAATGTGGCAATCTGGTTTTGAAAGAGAAATTGTTTGAAGCAAAAATTCAAAACAATGTTTAACATCAGGATCTAGGCACACAAGGGCAGGGGGTATATTTCCATAAGAACAAGATACTTGATTAAGGTTCATAGGTTCATAGGTTCATACTAGGCTATCTGCCCTAGGGCATTTATAAGCCTAGCCAGAGTGTGTTTGGCTTTCGCCACCCATTTTAAATTAATTTTGCTATGCCCTTTTTGAGGTTAGTATACTGTGCCTCTGTCTAACAGTGACACAGAAGGGATACCCGGGGTATAGGTTCATAGGTTCATAGGTTCATACTAGGCTGGAGGCAAAAATATAAAACATGGAGAAAATGGTGATCTATGTCTTTGAAAACTGAAATAAACAAGTTGGACAAATTAAACATAGTGTGAGACAAGCTCAAGAAAATTTAAATAAAAATATTGAGCAATAGGAAACCATTTTATAGATACATAAGATGTGGTAGGAGTAAAGACATACAAATTGATAAACTGTGTGTAGATTCTAAAATTTATTCTCAAACACAATAGATTATAGATATATTGCAAAACAGTTTGGCTCCACAAAGAGAGTGATAAATTGTCCTAGTAACATCCAGGTAACTTCATATACTATAAATAAATTAGATTATATTGAAAAAGAACTATGCAAACTGGACCCAAACAAAGCTCAGGGAGGAGACAGAATCAGTAATAATGAGCTGAGAACATTTCAGCATGAACTTTTAGCACCATTACATCCATTATTCACTAGGTCGTTTAAGCATGGAGAGAGTCCTCAAAATTGGAGATATGCATTTATTTATTTATTTATTTATTTATTTATTGTTCCATTTTACAGAATGAGTACAATACAGTTATACAAGATTTACATAATAAATGTACACATTTACATAGACTAGTAAGGATATGACATTTAATCAAAAAATAATAAATGTACATATATAGATTAGTAAATGTACATGCATAGAATAGTAAATGAACATATGTAGAATTGTAATGGTATGACAGTTAACTGATTTCTTAAACATATCGTTAAAGGAAAAGGGAATAGGACAAACCCAGAATTATACAGCCCCATAAGTTTACTTTCTTGTTGTGGAAAAATGATGGAGAAGGCTATTTTGGATAAATTATTGTCAGAAATGGAAAGGCTAGGACTTGAAACCATATATTGGCATGTATATGCTGAAAATATATTTATAATCTAAAAAGTTCTATAACAATATAATGACTGCTATAAAGGAAAATTGTGCTGTGATATAATTTATATAAACTTAACTTCAGCATTTGATAGAATCATACATAAAATATAGGCATTGATGTAATCTTTTTTTTCTCAAATATTTTTTTTTATTTTCAATTAAAATAACATTTACATAATATTTTTAAATATCATTTTAAAAATTATATAAAATATTTACAATAGCCTGACTTTCAATTATATACACTGTATGTTATTAAATATAGAATTAACAGATCAGTTATCAGAGATACAATATTGATTATTGCAGAGTGTCCAACAAAGATATAACTTTCTACCAAGGATTATTTACAATGGCCTGGGATAGATTCGTAGTTCTTTGATTTTTATTTCCATCAATGCAGTTGTTTTCAGTAAAGTGTAGAATTCTTCCAAGGTCAGAGTTGTATTTGAATTCCACCTTCTGGTTATGCATTTCCTAGATATAGCAAGTATTGTCCATAACAAATACATATTTGTCTTATTCAGGTAGGGACCTTCATTTACATTTAGTATTATCAATACTTTAGTTAAGTTAAAGGATTCATTAAATAAAGCTTGTAAAAAATGATTGATTCCATTCCAATATGATTTAATTTTATTACATTCATAAAAAATATGAATCCAGTCTGCTTTATTTGACTTTTCACACCTCCAGAAAAAAAAAAACATTTGTAGTAATACTGATCTTCTTAATTCTATCTGGTGTTAAAAATGCTCTATGCAAGTATTTCCAGTTAAATATTTTCCAGTACTGTGTGTTAGAGGTGTAATTAAGTGATAGTAAGATGTTAGTTTTAATTTCTTCTGTTAACTGCAATGACTGACCTTTTGTTAAAAACTGCTAGTATGATGGTTTGGGAATTGTTTTATATGTTGTTAACTCTTTAGATAAATTTGAAAAGGAATTTTTCTTTTCACAACTATTATATATAAATCCATACAGAAAACTTATTAGATTTGAAATATCTTTAAATGAGGAATTATTAATTAATCTGCATAAATCTTGAGTGTACATTAGAATGCTTTGTAAAGTTAACCAGTCCTGTGTTGGAATATTGCAAGCAGTTTTTATCATATGTATATCTAAAACATTTAATTTATTTACACATTGAAACCAGCATAAGAATACATTTTGTTCCCAGGAGGTTATTGTTTCCCTATATATTTTGTGAGGAAAGTTCTTAGTGATGGTAAATGGGGTTAAAAGGTCAAACCAAAGTTTTAGCTCTATGTTTGCATTGATAAGTTTCCTAAAGGAATTCATGTAATGATTAATCAGTGTTGTTTTAGAAGGTTTTGTTATATTATATTGTATACTTATGCATAGTATATACCAGGGTTGGTTTGATTTGTGTACTATTAACATTTTTTTAACAGATTAAATTAATTTGTTAATATAGCCATTGTTAATTCTTTCCAGTTAGCAAAATAATTTGGGTTTATCCAGTCTATTGTAGTTTTAAGCACACATGTTTTATATACGTTTCTATTTCTGGGAAGTTCAATCCTCCTTGTTTCCAGGGTCTAATGTGATGAGTTAGAGCTACACTATTTTTTTTTGGATACCACAAAAATTTTAGTAAACATGAGTTTATTTCTTCAAGAATGCATCTTTCAGGAATTAACTGTATTGCTAATGCTGCATATAGCATTTTTGGTAATACGACCATTTTTGTTAATTGCAATCTGTCTTCAAAATTTAATATAATTTTGTTCCACTTTTCTATATATATTTTTATTGTTTCAATAATGTATTTATAATTTATTAATATTGTTTCGTTTATATTTTTGCATAACACTATTCCTAAATAATTTAGTGTAAGTTCTTGTTTTCCTATGATGGATTTATCTGTAACTTGTAGTTCTTTTTTCTTATTTAAAAATAGAAATTTTGATTTTGATCTATTAAAGTGTAGACCTGAAATCTTATAAAATGTCTCCATTACTTCTTCTAGCTCTCCTAATGACTCTCTGGAGTTTGATAGGGTTAATAAAATATCATCAGCAAAAAGCATTATTTTAGATATGTACTGGTCATAGACTTCTATTCCTTTTATTCTTGGATTATTGTGCATTGTTTCTGCAAGTATTTCTATAGCCAAAGCAAATAAAATAGGAGAAAGGGGGCATCCTTTTTTAGTACCTTTTGTTATATGGATAGATTCTGAGGTGAAAGGACCTAATTTAATGTAGGCTGTTATTAATATATATGTTTTTTAGTAATAAGATGAAGGGAGGAGGAAATTCAAATAACGCTAAAGTTTTAAATAGATATTCCCAGTTGAGGGAATCAAAGGCTTTTTCTATGTATAATCTGATTACAAGTGTTTCTCTATCTTCTTTATTCACATAATCTATAAGAGTAAGTATCCTTTTAATATTATCATGTGTATGCCTGTTGTATAAAAATCCTGTTTGGTCATTATTAATTGTCATTGAAAGTGGTATTTTCATTCTGTTAGCTAGGATTGACATGAATATTTTGTAATCATTCAGTAATGATATAGGTCTGTATGAAGTGCAAAGGTCTGATGGTTTATAAACTTTTAGAATTGGTGTTATGAGAGAACATTTCCATGAGAGTGGTATTTTTGCTTCTGACTGGACTTCTAGCAAAGTTTTATGAAAAAGGAAGATTACTGTTGAAGGGAAGAGTTTATAAATTTCTGTAATTATACCATCTATCCCTGGAGCTTTGCTAGATTTACTTTCTTTTATCTTGTCAACAATTTCTTTGTAGGATATTGGTTTTTGTTGGTCTAGTTTTAAGTTTTTGAGATTTTTTTTTTATATTGGTTAGGTTTGTATCTAAGTTTATTTGGTTGGTATCTAAATCTTCTTTTTTGAAGTGTTCCATATAATGGAACTGAAATGCTTCAAGGATGTCTCCTATATCTGATAATTTTTCCCCTATCTTTTCATGATATATACTACTAATGTTATTTGCTTTAGATTGTATTTTAATTCTTGTAGATACGTTATGTAGATATCTGAGGGAGGTGGCTAATGAGTTTATATTTAATTTTTCCAAGGCTAGACAAGTTTTGTGTGTTAGAATTTCATTATATTTTTTATTTAATTCCCCTATTTCTTTTTTGACTTCTGGACAATTCTGATTTTTTTTAGATTTTGCTGTCAAGAGTCTGGTTTGCAAGTCTAATGATTCAGATTCCCACTCTCTAACTTTGTTTTTGTACCAGCTAAGGGTCTTACCAAATAAAGACGCTTTTAATGAGTCCCAAACCATAACTCTACTGATTTCTGTTGCATTATTAATTTCAAGAAATAATTGTAGTTCTGACAACATCCAGGGTCTGAATTCTTTAATTTTCGTGATATATGATAGAATTCTAGTTGAGAGGATTAAAGGTTTAAACTCTATTTGGAGCTTCATTATCAGAGAGTCATGATCTAAGAAGGGGCATGGAACTATTGAGAAGTTGAGGATTTTTGTTTGTAAATCTTGAACTACGAATAATTTGTCTATTCTGGTTTGTGTTCCAAATCTATGGTCTTTATGGGAAAATATAAGTGTCTATTAAATGAAATTAATCAATCCATTTTCTTAAAGATTTTGAAATAGTTGCTATGTGAAAAGATTTCTTGGTGGTTTCAGAAGCTTCTAAGGTACAATTAAAGTCTCCTCCCAGTATAAGATTTCCTTTATAATTGTTGGAAATAAAATCTAGGTGTTTTTTAAACGTTCCTGCTCCAATTCCTGGGAACCAATATAGATTAGCTAAGGTCCATATTCTGTTATTAAATTTAATTATAACAAATGCTAGTAGACCTTCTTTGTTTTCATATTTATAAATAACGTTTGGAGTGATTATGTTTTTCTTCCAGAGAATTGATACTCCTTTTGTCTTTGTTCTATAGGAGGATTGAGCTAAGACTGTATAGTCCTTAAGGTTCCAAATAAAGCTATTATTAGTCTTAAAATGCATTTTCTGGAGAAATACTACTTGTGCCTTATTTAGATTTAAATATTTTAGTAAGTTTCATCTTTTATTTGCATTATTTAAGCCGTTAGTATTTAAGGATAGGTTCATAGGTAGATACTAGGCTATCTGCCCTAGGGCATTTATAAGCATAGCCAGAGTGTATTTGGCTTCCGCCTCCCTATTAGATTAGCCTACTGTGCCTCTGTAAAGTAGGTCACAGAAGGTACCCTTTTAAGATTAGTTTACTGTGCCTCTGTGGCTATGCACCTGTCTTAACCCAGACTAACCTCTCTTGTCTTCTCACTAAATTTCTAAATCTCAATGTCTGCATAATCTACCTGCTTACTGGAATCCAGATTCATAACTTCTCTTTCAACTAATTTGTACTCTCTTTTATATCTTAATATGTCTCTTTGTCACTCTAATATCTCATGTTGACTCACCTCTTCAAGTGTGTTCCTGTATTGAACATCTTACTTATTTTACCCAACTGTTTACTTCAATATGTTCTTTTTTGCATAAATTAGCTTAATTGTATATACTACTTCCATTTTGTTAACCTTGAATTTATTTTATTTTATAGTTTTGTTTTATTAAAATCAAATATTGTTTTGTACTCTCAAGGAGCTTTTCTCCCCGGGCCTCTGCTGAAAATGGATATGTATCCAGCTGGACTAGCCCGGTCAACAAATGTAAAATAGAAAATAAATAAATAAAATAAAAATAATGTGATGAGTTAGAGCTACGTTATTCTTTTTTGGATACCACAAAATTTTTAGTAAACATGAGTTTATTTCTTTAAGAATGCATCTTTCAGGAATTAACTGTATTGCTAATGCTGCATATAGCATTTTTGGTAATACGACCATTTTTATTAATTGCAATCTGTCTTCAAAAGTTAATATAATTTTGTTCCACTTTTCTATATATATTTTTATTGTTTCAATAATGTATTTATAATTTATTAATATTGTTTTGTTTATATTTTTTCATAACACTATTCCTAAATAATTTAGTGTAAGTTCTTGTTTTCCTATGATGGATTTATCTGTAACTTGTAGTTCTTTTTTCTTATTTAAAAATAGAAATTTTGATTTTGATCTATTAAAGTGTAGACCTGAAATCTTATAAAATGTCTCCATTACTTCTTCTAGCTCTCCTAATGACTCTCTGGAGTTTGATAGGGTTAATAAAATATCATCAGCAAAAAGCATTATTTTAGAAATGTACTGGTCATAGACTTCTATTCCTTTTATTCTTGGATTATTGTGCATTGTTTCTGCAAGTATTTCTATAGCCAAAGCAAATAAAATAGGAGAAAGGGGGCATCCTTTTTTAGTACCTTTTGTTATATGGATAGATTCTGAGGTGAAAGGACTTAATATAATATAGGCTAAGTTATTAATATATATGTTTTTTAGTAATAAGATGAAGGGAGGAAGAAATTCAAATAATGCTAAAGTTTTAAATAGATATTCCCAGTTGAGGGAATCAAAGGCGTTTTCTATGTCTAATCTGATTACAAGTGTTTCTCTATCTTCCTTATTCTCATAATATATAAGAGTAAGTATCCTTTTAATATTGTCATGTGTGTGCCTGTTATATAAAAATCCAGTTTGATCATTATTAATTGTCTTTGAAAGTGGGATTTTCATTCTGTTAGCTAGGATTGACATGAATATTTTGTAATCATTCAGTAATGATATAGGTCTGTATGAGGTGCAAAGGTCTGATGGTTTATAAACTTTTAGAATTGGTGTTATGAGAGAACATTTCCATGAGAGTGGTATTTTTGCTTCTGACTGGACTTCTAGCAAAGTTTTATGAAAAAGGGAGATTACTGTTGAAGGGAAAAGTTTATAAATTTCTATAATTATACCATCTATCCCTGGAGCTTTGTTAGATTTACTTTCTTTTATCTTGTCAACAATTTCTTTGTAGGATATTGGTTTTTGTTGGTCTAGTTTTAAGTTTTTGGGATTTTTTTTTTACATTGATTAGGTTTGTATCTAAGTTTATTTGGTTGGTATCAAAATCTTCTTTTTTGAAGTGTTCCATATAATGGAACCAAAATGCTTCAAGGATGTCTCCTATATCTGATACTTTTTTCCCCCTTTCTTTTCATGATATATACTACTAATGTTATTTGCTTTAGATTGTATTTTAATTCTTGTAGATACATTATGTAGATATTTGAGGGAGGTGGCTAATGAGTTTATCTTTAATTTTTCCAAGGCTAGACAAGTTTTGTGTGTTAGAATTTCATTATATTTTTTATTTAATTCCCCTATTTCTTTTTTGACTTCTGGACAATTCTGATTTTTTTTAGATTTTTGCTGTCAAGAGTCTGTTTTGCAAGTCTAATGATTCAGATTCCCACTCTCTAACTTTGGTTTTGTACCAGCTAAGGGTCTTACCAAATAAAGACGCTTTTAATGAGTCCCAAACCATAACTCTACTGATTTCTGTTGTATTATTAATTTCAAGAAATAATTGTAGTTCTGACAACATCCAGGGTCTGAATTCTTTAATTTTCGTGATATATGATAGAATTCTAGTTGAGAGGATTAAAGGTTTAAACTCTATTTGGAGCTTCATTATCAGAGAGTCATGATCTAAGAAGGGGCATGGAACTATTGAGAAGTTGAGGATTTTTGTTTGTAAATCTTGAACTACGAATAATTTGTCTATTCTGGTTTGTGTTCCAAATCTATGGTCTTTATGGGAAAATATAAGTGTCTATTAAATGGAATTAATCAATCCATTTTCTTAAGGATTTTGAAATAGTTGCTATGTGAAAAGATTTCTTGGTGGTTTCAGAAGCTTTTAAGGTACAATTAAAGTCTCCTCCCAGTATAAGATTTCCTTTATAATTGTTGGAAATAAAATCTAGGTGTTTTTTAAATGTTCCTGCTCCAATTCCTGGGAACCAATATAGATTAGCTAAGGTCCATATTCTGGTATTAAATTTAATTATAACAAATGCTAGTAGACCTTCTTTGTTTTCATATTTATAAATAACGTTTGGAGTGATTATGTTTTTCTTCCAGAGAATTGATACTCCTTTTGTCTTTGTTCTATAGGAGGATTGAGCTAAGACTGTATAGTCCTTAAGGTTCCAAATAAAGCTATCATTAGTCTTAAAATGCATTTGCTGGAGAAATACTACTTGTGCCTTATTTAGATTTAAATATTTTAGTAAGTTTGATCTTTTATTTGCATTATTTAAGCCATTAGTATTTAATGATAGGTTCATAGGTTCATAGGTAGATACTAGGCTATCTGCCCTAGGGCATTTATAAGCCTAGCCAGAGTGTATTTGGCTTCCGCCTCCCTATTAGATTAGCCTACTGTGCCTCTGTAAAGTAGGTCACAGAAGGTACCCTTTTAAGATTAGTTTACTGTGCCTCTGTCTAGCAGGGACACAGGAGAGATCCCAGGGGTGAATTTGCAATTTCCCATCCACGCGTCCAAATTTCGCTTGAAGAGGGTCAGCGAGGGGCTATGTCTAACATGAATTTGGATTCTATTCCAGAGTGAGGTGAGCCTTTGGGAAATGAATCTGTCCCTCCAGCATGTCCTATTTATTTTTGTGCTGAGGTTTAAGTCCCTGGAGCGTGTAGCTCTAAGGGACTTGGATTTTTTGAGGTGGAGCATGTCCATTAATTCTGGGTTTGACATGGCTTTGTACATCAGGCATAGATCGCCTCTGAGTAGGTGGTAAGCAACTGAGTAGAGCTGGAGTTTCTTTAGTCGAGCTACATAGGACATCTGTTTGTAGCCCATGATCCTCTTGGTGAGGTACTTTTGGGGTCTCTCCAGTTGCTGCAGGTGTCGGGTAAGGTACATCCCAAAAGGGGCATTGTATTCAATTATGGGCCTGATGAGTGACGAGTAGAGGGGCACAATGACCTCTATTGATCTAGATGTGAACCCTTTCGTGATAAGGTGGGCTATATAGATGGTCTTTCTAACCACTTTGGCAATGTGATTATCAAAGGAGAGATTACTATCTATGTTGGTCCCCAAATCTCTAATTACTTCTTCCATACTTAATGGATTACCACCTATGTGGTAATTTGTGGGCACCTTGTTTTTCCCAAAGGGGATGACTATGCACTTTTTAGCATTTAGCTTGAGGCCGTGGCTCTGGCACCAAGCATCCATCTCTGTGAGACCCTTTTGGAGGATGCTTGTGTCAGCTGGAGATTCGATTATGGCCCCCAGTTTGCAGTCATCTGAGAACTTTGTCAGCCATAATCCCCCAGTGTTAGCCTGAACCTCAGAGAAGTATATACCAAACAAAAGAGGTCCCAGAACTGAGCCCTGTGGGATGCCACTTGTAACTGGTTTGGATTTGGACATGGCACCTGCGATTCTGACCATGTGGGTTCTATCTCTGAGCCAGTTTGCAACCCATCTTGTGATATAGGGGTTGATATTTAAGCTGGTAAGCTTATTTATGATGCCCGAGTGGGGTATTGTGTCGAAGGCTTTTGCGAGGTCCAGGTAGGCTGTGTGGACTACCTTGCCCTCATCTATGGCTTTGGTAACTGTTTCAAAGAAATCAACTAGGTTTAAGAGGCAAGATCTGCCCTTAACAAAGCCGAATTGGGTAGGGTCTAGTGTCTGGATGCTCCCAATGTCTTTGTTTATGAGTTCCATGATAATACACTCCATAGCTTTATAGATCAGACTAGTCAGGCTTATGGGGCGATAGTTTCCGGGGTCCGTTGTGGCACCACCTTTGTGAAGAGGGACCACTGTAGCTGTATGCCATTCTTTGGGTATATATCCTGTAGTAAGGGTAAGTTTGAACAGTGACTTAATGTGAGGGTTCAGTTCTTCTTGGAGCTCATGTAAGACACAGCCTGGGGCACCGTCCGGTCCCATAGATGTTGTGTTTTTGGCTTTGGAAAGGGCAGCTTTCACCTGTGCATCTGTGATGTCAGGGAGGTTACATTCAGTTGGGATAGGCGTTTGCTCCTTTGGGGGAAGGGGGAGAAGTTTGCACTGAATCTGTCTGCCAGGATGTTGGCTATGTCTGTAGGTTCGGTATATTTTGTACCGTTATGCAACAATTCAGAGCATATCTGGGAGTTTCCGCCCATGTTTCTGACATAACTAAAGAAGGCCTTGTGATTATCTTTAGTGTCTAGGGCAATTTTTCTTTCGAAACTGGCCTTTGATGATTTTATGAGGGATCAAAGTTTCTTGCTAATACTGATCAGAGATGCCTTCCCTTTTTGGGATTTTGCTCTGTCATGTAGTAGCTTCCTCCTTCTGTTGTATAGCTTATTTATGGCCGGGGTCCACCAGACTGGTCTCCTGTTTTTGGATTTGTGAGTCTTGGTTTTATTTGGGATAGCACAATCCATGCATTCCTTCAGGTGCTCATAGAATGCATTTGTAAAGGATTCTGCGGATTCGGCTGTATTATCCTCTGGCCCAGGGGCTTTGAAGTATTTCACTTCAGTCTTGAGAAGTGCAAAGTTGGAATGTTAAATCCATTTCAAGTTATTGTTGGAAGAAACTTTTTGCTTCTTTTTTTTATTTTGATTATAGTAGTTATAACATATTCTCTGATAACATTGGATGTTATTTTTATGTGTGTAAACTTGGGAGTGTAATTTAATGTTCTTTCTTCTTTAAATATAAGTAGGCTAAAATTCTGGTCAGGCTTTAAAAAAGTACTTCTATAAAACATTAATTCTAAAGTATCAAATACAAGTAAATATGAATTGCCTATTAAACGTGGAATGAAAGTCATTCCTAATCCAATAGATAAACATAGATCTAGTGGATTATCACTCATACCTTTAACCAACAATATCAACTGAGCTCCATATGTTAAATTATTATATGGAGAATTTTCTTAAAACAGATATGAAATTCTATATTATTCTGTTATTGTTCTGTAGTATTTTATATATCAGGATGGAATGTTAGTAGTGTAAACAATTATTATGTTGACTTAGAAAATATTCAATATTTAGTTACCCTTAAGAGATCCCAAACATGTCAGATATGTCATTTTGGATAAATTAAATGCAACAGAGGAGCATACACTAAATAAGCCAACAACAAATAGATTATTTCTAAAATAATTTGACTAAAAGGACTCTACAGGAGACAATGAGTGATTACCAATGAAATATGAATTTACTGTAGGTGTACTGTCTTCTTTTACTTTCCCACTCTTCAGCTCATCAACTTCATCTTACACTTATGAAAAAACATGGCTTATCAGTGGTATCCTGACTCAGAGTAGCGGCACCCAATATTCTAGTGTGCAGTGCTTTTACATATTTATAGATTTACAAAGCAGAGCCTAAGAATGAACTTTGATCACCCTGACAATTCCCATCCTGCTTAGGGCACCTCCTGCTTCCAGAATGGGTAATCACATCAGGTCTAGAGTGAATGTGAAGGGACCTATATGGTAATCCAGACTGACCTTAGGTAAGTATTAATCAAATAGCATTTAGAGCATCTTAGAGAGTTCTCAGGGCAGTTAGAATACTCTTATGCCTCTCCTCCCTTGACCAAAAACAGAGATTTCCTTCCCTTTCTTTCTCTTGTTTTACACCAGTACTAATAAAAGAAATTCAGCAAACATAGGTAAACAGAAATAACATTCAAGTAGTCCATCTTGTACAAGACTCGCAATCCATTAAACAAGTCAGTGATTAACATCATTTTAGTAAACATTATAAAGACAAATTATAAATAATTTCCTAGCTCTTTAAATTTTCTGATAAAGCAAAAAGTTAACAATAAGCTATTTCAATTTTTCCTTGCATGTATACATTTCTACTTATATTGTAGTGTCAATAGCTGTCTTTGAAATCTGTACAATACTTCACTTCTTCAAATCATTCCTTTTTCAATTCTAGTTTTGTTTTGTCAAAACGGCAACAATATTTCAAGGGCACAATTAATATTTAGACTGATGTTTCAAATAAATAACTTGTCACTTGCCAATTGAGTTAGTTTAGAATGTATGATTAGTGCAAATATAGCATGTTGCAAAAGTAATATGGATTTTTTATGTGCTTTAGAGACTGTCATATGCAAGTGGCATATATAATGTAGCATATATAGATCCGATAGCTTATGGATTCAGGTTGTTAAAGTAAATTATGCTTATTAATCAGGCAGTTTCATTTAAATTCACAAGTAATTTGGGGACATTTCAGTTGAGTTTCCAGGAAAGTATAGTCCAATGTGAGTAATTGAATCCACTTTTCCTCATAAACATATGTCACAATTCATTAAACTAAGCAGAGTTTAACATCTGTCTAATAATCATTATAAAGACAAAGAATAGTCGTTTCCTAGCTCTTCAAACTACCTGATATTGCAAAATGTTGACAGTAAGCTATTTTAACTGGAAGACTAAAACATTTCAGTGCTTCCTTGTGGATATATATTTTTACATTTACTGTAGTGTCAAGAACTGTCTTTGAAATCTATGCATTACTTCACTTCTTTCAAGTCATTCATTTTACACTTCAGATTATATTTTGTCAAAATGTCAATAGCATTTCAAGGGTGCATTTAATATTTAAACTGATATTTTAAATGAATAGCTATCAGTTATCAAGTGAGTTTGTACAGAGTGTGAGGTAACTGCAAATATAACATGTTTCAAAAAGTAATATGTATCTTTTCATTTGCTCTAGAGACTGACAATTTCAAGTAACATATAAAATGTAACTTTTACAGTGCAGACAGCTTGTGAAATCAGCATGTTAAAGTGAGTAATACGTTTTAATCAAGTAGCTACATTTCAGTGCACATGTAGTTTGGGAACATTTCAGTTGTGTTTCCAGGAATATGTAATCCTATGAGGATAAATCATAAAATATTTACAAATAATCCTATTATGTATTTATAGTACCTTGTTTAGGTTGTTTTTCATTTTAATAACTAAACAACATTACTTTTTCTTATTATTTGTTATCTGTGAGGCTAAATGCACTTCACAGATTCACAGTGTCCTTAGAAACTGTAGCAATTGTTTACTGTTGCTATGGCAATGCAAATAGAATGTGAAAAAAGCTTCACTTCTCTTAACCAACAGTACATTTTCCCTCTTTTTTATGTATTTGTTAATACATCATAAACATGTCTCCAATCCCAATAAGCATAACAGTGACTATCAATCTAATAAATATTGTAATAACAATTAATGGTACTTATGTATTATCGCAACCAGATTTTAGTGATAATACCACTTGCTTCCTGATATCGACATCTGACCGTTAGTGGTTTATAACTGTCATATAGTGTGTTTCCTTTAACAATACAGTTTTTTTCTGGGAGTGTTTTCAATAAAATGTAACAAAAAACATGCTGTTATTCCATTATGAACTTTACTGCCAGCAGCATGTCGCTTATTGAAAGTCCGCCCGCTGAACATTCCTTTTTTTTCGTGGCAGCAAATGCTGATGAATAACGGTCATAATTGCATTTGGGTTTCAGGTATCACAGCTTTCCTGAGACTCATACAACACAGTATTTTGCTTAGTTTAAGATGCATTTCTAGGATCAAAACCCACAGAGGGATGCCTCTTCACCATTTGGAGTCCTATTGAATCGAAAACATGTATTGTGACATGCACTTTGACAAGGAAGAGAGAAAAAAAGGACTATTTTTGAGAGAAGGTGGTTTTAAGAAGGGTTATGAAGAACAGCATGAAAAGTTGCTGTTGCTGTGGCTGCAAGCACCGTTAATGCACAAATGAGATAGCCTCACACATGCTGGTAGTAAAGTGCACACAGCCACAGCGACACACTGACTTTCTCCATTGTTCTTGACAACCTGTCTTAAAACAACCTTCAGTGTGAAAGGAAAGACATTTGCTGACATTTGTACAACAAAAACAGTCAGATTTCAATATCGGGAAGCAAGTGGTATTATCGCTAAAATCTGGTTGCGATAATACATAAGTACCCAATTAATTAAGTTCACTATTCCAATTAGTCTACCTTAAAACTAGATTATTTTAGACTATTATTTTTCTATGTATAGATAGTGAGTTATTAAATATATACAGACTATATTAGTATAGTAAATAGGAGAGAATTCAGAAAGGGAGACGAGATGCAGTTAAAATAAATAATGAGAAAAGAAACAAGAGAGAAAGAAAAGAGAAAATTAAGAGAAAATACACGTATACTATGTATGTATGTTGATTTACAGTATAAATATTGTATGTGCTATATAACCCTCCTTCTGTGAAAGAACAATAACCTGTTTTGCATACCTGAGGTAATGTGAAAACTCTTGTGTCATCTATTTTCAAAAAATATAGATAAAGATTGTAGTAGTTAGTTACCTTTGTTTTAAAATTCCAAGCAGTAAAATTGGTCCTTTAAAGTAATGTTAAAACAATTCATATCATAGTAGATGATTTGAGAGATTTGGCTGTAACAGTATCAGTCTTTTGCTTCTTCTTTTTGACATCTGCCCAGACATTTGTTTCTTTTGTTCTCTTCAGAGAAGGTGACATCCAATCCATATCTTCTGGTAAAGTAATCACATTATTAGTTTTAATAAAAGAAGAGGCTTCCTCTAAGTCCATAAAAGTACTCATCTCATTGGCATACAGTATTCTTATCTTAGCTGGATATGCAAGTTGTGCCTTGATGTTATTTTGTTTCAGAAACTTTATCATTGGCCACACTTTTTTCCTTTGTCCCATTATTCTAGATGAATAGTCGTTATCAAATCTTATCAGGCTCCATTTATGTTTTAGAGGTGCCTTCCTCCAAGCAGATCTTAAAATCAGTTCCTTGTCCAAGTATAAAAGAAATTTGATAACTATTGACCTAGGAGGAGAGTTTGAGTTAGAGGCAGGTTTCCCATGAGCTCTGTGTGCCCTTTTAATCCCAAAGGAAAGTTTTTTAAATTTAAAAAGTCAGGGATCCAGCTTGATAAAAAGAAAATAATATCCTCACCTTCTGTGTTTTCAGGTAATCCGAAAATCCGGATGTTATTTCTCCTCTCCCTATTTTCCAAGTCATCTACTTTATTAACCAACCAAGTGTTTTGTTTAAGAAGCAGTTCTTTCTGTGTTTCCTCTTCCTTAAGTCTGCTTTCTAAGTCATTTAGAGAAACCTCTATTCCTGTTATCCTTGTCTGGTGTTGTTGTTGTAGCATTTCCTTGAGGGTGTCAGCCTCTTTTTGACTGCTTGTTTTAAGATTTTCCAGGTTCTCTTTAAAATCATCCATCTTCAAAGACAACTCCTGTAGGGTAGCTGCCATCTGTTGTAGTTCCTTCTATAAGGCAGCATCCTGGTGAGAATTCTTTGAGTTGCTCATTTTAACAAGTGAATATATCTCCAAGATTTTTGACAAGAAATTATTTGTAAAACTTCACCAAAGATTCTAATTATGTAAATTAGTCCTTTATCTATAAGACTTTATACTTTGAAGAGAAGAAAAAAATATGTTTCCTGTCTTATTTAACTAGTAATATGGAGTTCTAAAATGCTGCTGCTTTCAGTTAGCCATTCAGGCTCCGCCCCCTATTAATGTAATCTTGATAAGATGGATAGCTACATGGCTTACAAATAGAACATGGCAAATATCATACAGCAGTTAACTGAAATTCTAGGATAAAGTCAATGTGTCCCTCAGGGCTCTGTAATTTGCCCATACTTGTTTAGGGTGTATATTTCAGATTTATCTTTTTCATTTGAGGTGTTCTACAGTCTGTATGCAGATGACTTGAAAATGGGCAAACTGATTATGTGTGTTACAGATAGGGCATGTCTCAAAAGAACTTGACTAAATTGACCATTTGGGCATAGGAGATTAATATGCTGATAAATACACCAAAAACTAAGCATAAAAGATTTGGGAAACAAGTTTGAAAGGTGAGTATTTAATACAGTGCATAGTGATTGAAATTGCCGATTCATTCAAGGATCTGGGTACAGAAGTACATTCTCAGTTAACCAGAACTCAAGCAACCAGAACACTCAAGATAAGAAAAAAAATTGAAGAAATACAGTACAGTATGAACAATTCAGTTTTTCATGTGTTGCACTTTGTTTTCCACATGCAGAAACATACCTTACACGTTTAGAGTTTTAGAGTTTTAAAAAGGAAGATACAAATAAATTCCCTCTCTCCCCAGCCTGACAACAGGTCAAATCAATAGACCTGTAGTTAAAATGTCAACACTTACTCCATACACACTCAATCAGTTTGTATCAGATTGCACATTATCTCTCCGATCACACACACAGACACACACACACACACACACACACACACACACACACACACACACACACACACACAGTCAATTCAGCTTTCATACATGCATTCAATCATTCTCTCTTCAATCTCTCACACACACTCTCTTCAGCTTTCATGCATCTTGCCGATCTCTCACACAGTTGCTTCTGCCTTCATACATGCATTCCCTCTCCCTCTGTCCCTCTCTCTCTCTCTCTCTCTCTCTCTCTTTCTCTCTCTCTATTCAATTAATTCAATTCCAATCCACTCAGCATGCCACTAAAAAACATTTTATGTGCCATGCTTTCTAGTGGAAATATAAGTTTAAAATATTATTATTCCAGCCAGGCTTTTAATTACTGTACTTCAATATTAAAATCAAATCAATACAGTGTTTATGTTATGGCATGGTGTGGTATAGTATAGGGGACAGTGTCAGGTCTAATTTTAATAGTAACTCTCAAGCAACCTGAAACTACACATATCCGGCATCTATCAATCCCCATGGGTGCTGGTTAACTGGGAGTTTACTGTATGTGGGTAGATCCAGCTTTGAGTTAACCAATTTAATGATAGCTATAGAACTATAAGTTCTATAAAAAGATTTATAAAGTCTAGGAAATCAGAAAAGATGAAATCATTGTTTTAAGTTACATTAGACCCAAACTAGAGTGTAGAATAACAATATGGAAACCTTAGAAGAAAAAAGTATGAGTAAATTGAAAAAAGTCTAGCGGAAATATAACAAGGGCATCCATGAACATGAAAATTTAAATTATTATGAAAGGCTAAAATATCTGAACTTGGACAGAGGCTGATATAGATATTTAAGAGGAGACCTTATTCAGGTATATAGGGCATTTGGAGACAACTCCCTTTGGGAATGTTTGGAGTTATCAAAAAGTGCTAAAGAATCATCAGACAACCTATGCAGAAGATTCTACAGACATGAGAAGTGTACTAATTGGTTCTCCGAGATAGCAGCTGTTGCATGGAACAGACTACCGAATTACATTAAAGTAAACACAAGTTTAGATATTTTTAAGAACAACCTGGGCACTTATTAGGGGAATGACTCTTTTGTTATACTGGCAGGCTAGAAAGGTATTATTTCCTGGGTCTGAAATATTTGTATGTATGTACGTATGTGTATGCATCTCCATGGATAGGATGTCTATTCTGGATTGTTTGTCAGGGAGGAGCAGCCTGGTACACACACTGATGAAACTATGAGGTCAGTCTACCAGTATATCATCAGATGTCAATCAACATGGCCATGGACATACCAGATACTGCCATAAAATGTTAACACTGCCACTGCTGCATCAATGATGGACATGTCTGCACCCAAATAATGGTTGTCCTTGTGGACATGCCCTGAAAGTAGATGTAAGACAGCTCATCCTGCAGGCATCATTCACATTCAGGTAGCACCCTGACTTCTATCGAGAGTCATGGAAGGAACAGTGTAACTCCTGACAGAGGTAGTTCTCATGGGCAGGGGCATCCATGTCAAACGTGAACATCTACTAACAACTCACACTTGTCCAGGATGCCAGGGTGTAGTTCAGGCACAAATCCCTTGGCTGTGTCTCTACAGACCCACACACACACACCATACCTTACATTGACAGTGACACCACACACACACACACACACACACACACACACACACACACACACACACACACACACACACACACACACACACATACTTCATAATGGACTTCCTTACATCTGGACATTCTGGCCCTAAGAGTGCATGCTTGCTATTAATTAATTTCTCATACTCACACACTTCACCTGTTTAAGATGTGCCTTCCTATAAACACACACACACACACACACACACACACACACACACACACACACACACACACACACACACACACACACACACACACACACACACACACACACACACACACACACACACACAGACACACACACCATGCAAATGACAATGACTGTGCATTGCCCTTTACATAATCTGTGGCATAGGTCTGCCTATGTCTAATACGCAGTGTGTAAAGTGAATGCATGGGTAGTCAAAGGTTTTATTTTCCTTTAGATAACTAATCATTTTTAATGTGTGTTTAGCCTGGTTATATTCTGTAGTAGCACTAGTAGTAGTGTCAGATATCTTGCTTACCAACTTAAGCAGATGATGCTGAGATGGTCCTGCTCTCTGGAGGGGTGTCTCACTTGGGCTGATTATGTCTGATGCGCATATGAATCTCCTTCCCAGTTCACCTTGTTAAGCCATTATTTCAATGTGGGTACAGTCTATGGCTCCCAGTACCTAAGGGAAATGGGCTATGGCATAAAAAGTTGGATAGTGCTAGCTCTCTCTTCTGGAGTGCATGGAAACCACATATGCTCCCCCAGATGTTGAAGCACATACATCTATATACATTTCTGAATCACTCCACCATGCTTTTTGCTTCATTATCATACAGAGCAAGTCATTATGTGGTCATTAGCATATAATTCTGCTTTCCTTTGCTTTCCATCCTGCCACAATGTATGCACTGCTGTTTCTTGAGTTGCAAACTTCTTGCTTGTCATTGTACATCATGCACAGGAGCTTAACAAAATGAGCAGGCATTCATGAATCCTAGACAAAATATTTATATAACAGTGCAGCATCACACTACAATAACTGTCGTTATTTAGACTGCACTAGAAAGTGAAACAAGTCGGTAAGAAAGTTCTGAAGATTTTAATGGAAATCGCAAAATGGTTACTACATAATTACAAAGTCACAAATTTCCAAAATAAGAATTTGGCAGTATACTGTCCTGTACCTAGCAATCCACCAGATAATTGATATTGTTGACTCTAAAGTCGCCATACAATCAAGAGAAAGGAAATACTTGTGCTTTATCAAAAGTAAAGTAGATTCTAGACTCCATTGCATGACAACTTTAGAGAAGGAAAATTGCACTTTTGAAATGCATAAGCTTGTGTGCATAAAATATTTTATCCCAGTTGGGATAATATTAAGTCATTGTCCATTTTTGCATTTCTTTGTTATCAAATATTACTTAGCTATTCTGCAATATTTTGTACTTCTTTGCTATAGTTTTCTTGATATTTGACACCATTTCAGTGATGCATATTCACAGAAAGCAGATGCACATATTGTTAACATTTTCCATATTTTTACTTCCTGTTCTTTACTCTCATTAAACTTCTAAAAGATAAAGAAAACAGCAAAATATTCAGAAAATAATAAATGTAGAACTACCAAAGCATGATGCTTTTTGTCACACATCTGTCCTGACCAGTTCCTTACTTTCTGGACCAGTTAAAGGTTCAGTTTAGGAAGCAGCAGCTTATTTTATAGTTCTGTCTGTATGATAACGTGTGCAGTATAATTCTTACCCCATAATGCCCTCAAAACGCATATGAGGTATGCATTAGACATTGATTTATTAAAACTGTTTTTTGCTTCTGCACTTAAGCCATGTCTTTTTGTTTTCACATTAGGTCATGTTGTTTGGATATTATTTTTGGAAAAAAATGTCTGGAATGGTAATGCTTGAGTTGAATATTTTTTGTGTCACACTTCTCTCATCATTCCTGTAGAGTATACATATTAAAGATTTTTATTTGTTTTTACATGTTCTTTTGGCACTGATGTTTCCCTATTTTACTTAGTTTGACATACAAAATAAACATTATTCTTCTTTTCTTAGACAGGTGGGTTTAAAATGTGTGCGTGGCATTCAGATGTGGTCTGGTGATGTAAAGAGAAATGCAGTAACATCGTCTCTCTAATAACGATCCTTCACTCTGTGCTTCCTAACGTACGCAGTTACCTTGCTGTCATTTTACAGTGCTTCTCATTTCTTAAACAGTCTAATATGGTACCTCTCTGGAGCCCTTTCCATAATCGTTGCCACTATGGCTCCAGTTCATTGCCATTCTGATCACAATAAACCTACTGTGTGTGTACTGCTGAGCACTTCTTTGCAAAGACTAACTTGCAATGCTTTTGAACACTTTTCTCATTTAGGCACATCTCATATAAATTGTTCTACACCTTTTCAGTACTAACCATGCAGCTGTTCTTTGTGTTGTTCAGAAAGCAGCTTATTTTTTAACTTCCAGTGTATCAAAAAGATTGCATTTAAATATGAAGTTTCAGTGTGCTTTCCATTCTGATGCTCCAGTATGCTTTCCCTTCTGGTACATGAACAAGCAGTTTGACATTTATTTACCATTCAGTTCTACCAGTATAATCATTTTAAAGCACAAATATCACTCTGTTGCTTCCATTGTTCCTTTTATAAATAAATAAATAAATAAATAAACTGATGTGTTATGTAGCTCATGGGAATACATTTGTAAAGCCCAGGCAGACTATGACTACAGCTCATAACTGCTCTGCCATTTTGGTATCGTAATCTATGAAGCCCCTTAGATTTAACAGAAGTCATTTTGCACATTAACTCCATTCTGTGCCATCTTTGAATGCTGCCTTGGTGTCTTTTGGCCCAGTATTTTATATTATTATTATTAGCAGCAGTAGTAGTACTATTTTAAAATGTGTATTTTCTAAATTATGTCCATCTATTCTGCAATGACAAAAGGTAAACAAATATATCTAGTGGCAGAAATAGCTACCAAAGGTATTATAGCATATCATATCATATTCGTTTGAATGGAATATAGTACTCCCGAGAAACATATCTGGGAAACTGTTATAAAAATAATGCACAATAAAAATGTTTAAAGCAGGACACTTTATTTTATACACAGCTGTGAGGTTTGTTTGAAATAGCCATTTAAAATGAACATATTTATTAACTAGTGTTCTGATGTTTTATGTACACATTTTATTAATATGTATGCAAATGTAGTATTTTATATGAGCATTTAGTGCTATTTCAGAGTTTACAACCAAAGTAATAAAATACTTAACGATAATTTCTTTGGAACCATCTGTCTTATGATCTTTTTCTTGATTTCATTTCCTCCTGAAA
>NC_056732.1:309565565-309575565 GCF_019279795.1 Protopterus annectens | reverse complement strand
CCAATACTCCTCCATGCATTCATTCAAACCACTGGATTTGGCTAAGTGCATAACATTTGTACCATGAGTTAATGTGTATTTATATGGGGATCTGTGCCTACTAACTTGGAGCTTTGTAATAGATATTTCCTTCATGAGTGGGTCCTCGATTTTTACACTCAGTGAAGTGAAATAGACTTTTATCTTCCTTGTAGTGCCTTACTATCTCTTGTGTAGGTCAGTCACGTCATATCTTGTTTCATTTTGAGGCTTATATAATTTCTTTAAAAATATGGTCAGCAGGAGCACTCATAATAATAATTTATATGCAGTTCCTACATGCATTGCAAAAAAATCGGATTGTTTTCAACCTTCAAATGTAGGCATTTTTCAGAATGGTTTCTTCCATAAGAGATACACAATTAATGCTTCTAATGAAATACATCACTTTTGTTTATTTCAGAGCATTAAGCAAACATGTTCCTCCAGTAAGGCTGTAGTTCATTTAGGCAAACATGGATGAATTGTAACTCCACTGATGGATCAGTGAATACCAATCAGCTAATACAGTTACAGCTACGCAGTTTTTACTGCATGATGAAAACTGTAAAAAAACGTGAAGGGAAAATTCTCCCAAGCCACAGGTAGGGATTTGTTCTTTCTTCACTCATTCTACATTATAATTAATAGCAAGTTCATTAGATGTTGAAGGAAAAGTACCAGTTTGCAACATACAGTGACCATGGATTTATGGTAAATTTGCCATACCACACCTTTCTTTTGCATTAGTGATGAGTTGCAAAAGAGTATACCAAAAAAATTGTGCGATCATCCTTCAGCAAACATTATTTATTTAAACTCTGTTTTAGCACATCTCCCTTTTACTGTCACTCTGTCTCTGTCTGTCTCTCTGTCTCTCTTTGTCTCTCTCTGTGGGTTATCTCAGTTAATTGAGTTGGATAAAATTTCCTTCTACTGTTCTGTTTCTTCAGTGTAAATGTGCAGTTCTCTATCCTGTCTTTGCACAGCATCATTATTTTTTTGTAAATGGTTTATTTTTTCAATCATGCCTAACACCTGCTTATTTAACCACAGCATATTTTGCTTTGATTTGCTATATTTTATTTAAATTATTACATCTTGATAATTTTTATTTTGATAGTTCCCAGTTTTCATTCATCTACCTCCTTGTTTTCTTGTGCATATGCTCCTAATATGTAATAATGACTATTTTTATGGACTTATCTTTGCAGTGCATTATTATGAACCATACTTTCTGGCTAGCAACGATTCTCAGACAGCTACCTGGGCTTATTACTACAGTCAAGTTAATATCCCTGAAGAAGAACGGTATGAGACAGAGGATTATAAGCTGGTCTCCTACTGTAACTGCTTTATTATGTGTTTGAGATACTGATACCAAGAAATTATTCTTGAAAATGTAACTCGAGGGGAGTATTTTGGCATCCATGTCAAGAACACATAATACTAGCTTACGATCGGAGAACCAGTCATTCTTTGCAGTATTTGGATCTTTATCTGCTGCATGTACTACTATTTAGAGTAAAAAACAAATACAAAGTGTTTTGTTAGCTTTCAAAACTGTAAAGCACTTAACGAGTCCAGCCAAATGGAAAGTGACACATGCCAGGGCAATATTTTGACAGAAAGTTAGGTATAAATTGCAGACACAGTAGGCAGAAATAATGCTGTTCTTTGGGTTCTGCCTCTGTTTTTTCATAGCTAACACTAGTATTTCAGCAAGAAAAGAACACTGTCAGGGTAAGGTATCACCTCCCAAAAAAAGCACAAATCCAAAATCAGAAGAGGATGATACTCCACAACAAACGAAGCAAAACCAGATGAATGAAAAGACAAGTCCTTTATTCGAATACTTTCACATTGCTTGGAACGCTTCATCAGACTTCAACAAACCATAAAATTTAAATCAACTTATATACAAGTAAAACACCAATGAAAAACACATTAGCAAGTCACATGTAAGTTACAAAAATACATCATTTCCTTTCCATAAAAATTATATAAATATATCATAAAGATGTCATGTTAATAAATGAATGGTAGAAGTAAAATATTAAAACATACTAAAACACATATTGCACAGTGAGACTAATGTTTAATGTTTCAAAGGTTTATCTAATAAAAATGGTCTCAATGAAAATTTATCATTGAGACCATGACCTTTATTCGCAGATAGCTTAATAATCCATTTTGCCTCAGCTTTTTCTGTCTCATTACCAATATTACCAAGTCTTTCAGTCTCTGTTAACTGTCCTATTACTAAAAATCTAAAGGCATGTGTGGTGTCATTTTGTAGTACATGCTTGGCTAGGGCATTCCGTTCATTCTCTCTATGTATAGCATACAAATGTTCTCGTATCCTTTCTCTTAAGGTTCTAATAGTCTTTCCTATATAGAAACAATAACATTTTATACAGGATGCTAAATAAATCACATTTCTTGACTTACAATCAGCGTATTCATTAAACTCATACTTAACACCAGTATCTGGATGTATGAAAACATTAGATTTCATTATATATATATACACTGGTTGCAAGAGCGACATGCAAATGTACCCTTTCTCTTAGAGGAGATCTTATTCTTAGGCACTCTCTCATAACAAAGCATACATTTTAAAGATTTAGTATTCTTATAGCTAAAGAATGGTTTTTCACCCACTAAGTCTTTTTATTGAGACCATTTTTATTAGATAAACCTTTGAAACATTAAACATTAGTCTCACTGTGCAATATGTGTTTTAGTATGTTTTAATATTTTACTTCTACCATTCATTTATTAACATGACATCTTTATGATATATTTATATAATTTTTATGGAAAGGAAATGATGTATTTTTGTAACTTACATGTAACTTGCTAATGTGTTTTTCATTGGTGTTTTACTTGTATATAAGTTGATTTAAATTTTATGGTTTGTTGAAGTCTGATGAAGCGTTCCAAGCAACGTGAAAGTGCTTACTTATTCGAATAAAGGACCTGTCTTTTCATTCATCTGGTTTTGCTTCGTTTGTTGTGGAGTATCATCCTCTTCTGATTTTGGATTTGTGCTTTTTTTGGGAGGTGATACCTTACCCTGACAGTGTTCTTTTCTTGCTGAACTGTGCTACTTTGTTCACTGAAGGGACATGACAGAAGAAACCAGCAATGTGTTACTTGAATCTAGATCTTTGGGTCTTACAGAAATCTTCACAGAAGGTATTAATCCACTTTTAAAACTATCTTATGCTGAATTAGCAAAAGCAGCCTCTACACACAGAGATACTGATTGGCATGTAGATGTTTAACAAACAATGAAAAAGTTCGAGGACAATCTCAGTAAAATTATGAATGCCCAGTGGCAAAAAAGACATATGGAGGCATGTATTAATTTTAAAGTTGTCCCTAGAGGTCTTTGTTTATTAAAAATGCCTACTTTTGGCTCTGCCTATCCTGAACTTTTGTCCAAGTGGCAGCAACTTAATTTAGATACGAGCTATGCCTACATGAGACTACTTATTGAACAATATACTTTAATAGAGTTGGAACTTCAGCAAGAAGCTATAGCTTTAGAAGAAAAACTGACTGCAGCCCTTACCAACACACAGAAAGAAGATTTTCTTTCTGATATAGCGACTACAATGCAAGCGCTAGATAATAAGTTATTATTGGTAAAAAAGAAGAAATTAGAAAGAGACTGTATGGATTTCTCAAGGGGGAACGTCTTCTCCTGGCCGAGAGAATCCACCAGGACAACATATGCTGCGATGCGTACTAACATTGAAATGCCTTTCTCTGAGTGTAACACTTTATCTGCTCCTACTCCTTCCATGCCTGCTTCCTCTTCTCAGGTAGAATCAGCAGTCAGTGAACAATGCTCCAGTGTGAATACAGTGAACTCTGATGTTTTAAATACAACTACCATGTCAGCACCTGTAGTGAGAAGAAAAACTCCTATGTCAGCAAGTGGAACTGTTTCAGCTGAATCTAATGACACTTCTCTTCATTTTCCACTCCCTTTTCGACAGGAGATGAGGCGCAATTGGAGTCCACAAACAACCAGGAAAAGAAAGATATCAGGAGGCCCGTTAGAACTTCAGAAAAAAACTTTCAAAACTGTAACCAGGACTTGATTATTAATCTTTCCAGTCACATGCTTATGGACAATGAAAGAAAGATTTTGAACAAAGGTTTGTCCTTCATTCCCTCTCAGGGGACTGATGTAAGTGATTTAATTGTTGATATAAAATGTTTTGTTAGAAATATTGCACTTGGTTTACAGTTTGGCAACAATGTTTTTAATACTGATGTTATGTCTTTTAAAAAACCTTCTACTTATATGCCTGCTATACATCCTTTATTGGAAAGTTTTGAAAGAGCTTGCAGTGATGATTTGTTGAAGTTTTTTGAATCTGACAGCATAAAACTTGATTTTTACAATATCACCAAGGAAGAGAAGTTAGCTCTTCATGATTTAAAGAACAATACTAGTATAGTCATTCGACAAGCTGATAAAGGGGGGAGCTACAGTACTTCTAGATACCGGCTACTACCATGATACTATGTTAGAAATGCTCTCAGACACTACTACTTATAAGAGACTGAGCATGTCAGATCTAGATAAGTTAATAAAAAGAGTACATGCAGATTTATATGACATGTTGATGTGTGGGATTATTGATGAAGAACTTTACAAATATTTTTTGATAGAGAAACCTGTGATACCAGTAATTAGAGGTTTACCTAAGGTACACAAGACCACACATAATCCTCCGCTTAGACCAATAGTATCTGGCAGAGGCTGGTTAACTGAGATAATATCTATTTTTCTAGAAAAAAACTTGAGACCAGTCGTGGAATCTACTAGATATATATTACGTGATACGAAACAGTTCTTAGAAACACTAGCACCTTTCAATGAGAACAATATTCTAGAAACTACAGATTATATGGTAACACTAGACGTTGTTTCTCTTTTCACCTGCATACCCAATGATGTAGGGATAGATTTCTTAAGATTATATTTGTTAAACAAAGGACTTAGCAACAATCAAGTTATTAAACTCACAATGCTGTTAGAAATGGTTCTTTGTCACAATGTTTTTACCTTTAACAATGAATACTTCCTTCAAATTAAAGGAGTAGCTATGGGCACATCTTGTGCAAACTCTTATGCTAACCTTGTGTTAGCATACTGGGAGAATACATATGTTTTAGAACATTTGGCTTACTCCACTTCTATAAGATATTACAAACGTTTTGTTGATGATCTTTTTTTAATTTGGGGAGGCACACTAGAGCTCCTAAAGAGTTTGTTCTATATATCAATGAAACTACCACATTTCTTAGGTTGACTGAAATGTATTCACAAAATACGATTGATTTTTTAGATGTGACATTGAGGAAAAAAGGCAATACTCTAGAAACAGAAGTATTTAGGAAGGTATGTAGAAAGAATGCTATTCTTCACAGAAGTAGCATGCACCCCCCCCCCATATACACAGAAACATTGTGAGTAATCAAGTGAAACGTTTTTCTAATATAACTAGTGATGATTTGGTTTTCTCTGATGCATTAAAAACTATAGAAAGTGATTTTAGACATAGAGGCTATTGCAGTAGAGATATGCATTCATTGGACACTTTTGAACGTACACATCTAGGACGTCATTTTATTAAAAAACAAGGCAGCATAGATGAGAGACCTATAGTGAGGAATAATGATAAGAGGAGACTAGTGATACCCCTTATTAACAATAATACTTCTATTGTCAACATTATTAAGAGACATTTGAATATTTTACAGTGAGATGATGATATAAAAGACTTAGTGGGTGAGAAACCATCCTTTAGCTATAAGAATACTAAATCTTTAAAACGTATGCTTTGTTATGAGAGAGTGCCTAAGAATAAGATCTCCTCTGAGAGAAAGGGTACATTTGCATGTCGCTCTTGCAACCAGTGTATATATATATATAATGAAATCTAATGTTTTCATACATCCAGATACTGGTGTTAAGTATGAGTTTAATGAATACGCTGATTGTAAGTCAAGAAATGTGATTTATTTAGCATCCTGTATAAAATGTTATTGTTTCTATATAGGAAAGACTAATAGAACCTTAAGAGAAAGGATACGAGAGCATTTGTATGCTATACATAGAGAGAATGACCGAAATGCCCTAGCCAAGCATGTACTACAAAATGACACCACACATGCCTTTAGATTTTTAGTAATAGGACAGTTAACAGAGACTGAAAGACTTGGTAATATTGGTAATGAGACAGAAAAAGCTGAGGCAAAATGGATTATTAAGCTATCTGCGAATAAAGGTCATGGTCTCAATGATAAATTTTCATTGAGACCATTTTTATTAGATAAACCTTTGAAACATTAAACATTAGTCTCACTATGCAATATGTGTTTTAGTATGTTTTAATATTTTACTTCTACCATTCATTTATTAACATGACATCTTTATGATATATTTATATAATTTTTATGGAAAGGAAATGATGTATTTTTGTAACTTACATGTGACTTGCTAATGTGTTTTTCATTGGTGTTTTACTTGTATATGTTGATTTAAATTTTATGGTTTGTTGAAGTCTGATGAAGCGTTCCAAGCAATGTGAAAGTGCTTAGTTATTCGAATAAAGGACTTGTCTTTTCATTCATCTGGTTTTGCTTCGTTTGTTGTGGAGTATCATCCTCTTCTGATTTTGGATTAACACTAGTATTTCTTCATGACTGGTGCAAGCCCTGATCTTTGCACTTATTAAGCATCTTACCCCAAGTGCTCCTAAGATGAGGTCTTGCACTATTGAATTGATAAACTAGTTTGTCTTTTTGCTCTATCATTAACTGTCTAAATCATTTCTATATAAGTGTATCTAGAGTGATCCTATTCCTTCGTTCAGAGCAACAATGGGGCTCTGGTTAACATTTGCAGTATTTAAGGCATGCCATCAGTATGTCAGTTTTGTCTGATTTACAGTGTAAAAGTTAGCTTGTCACAAAACAAAAAAATATTCTTCCATTTTCTCTGACAGTACTATTTTTATACATCTTTTTTATATATTATAGTGCCATTTTGGTCTCCTGTTTGACACTGCCTCTTGCCCTACTTGCCTATCCATGCTATTCAGAAAATTGATCTCTTCTAATAAGTATCTGCCCTGCATATATATGTTCTGTTGCCTTATTTTGTCAGTGTAATCTGATTTACTAGCCTTCTACTTATGTTTCTCTAAGTTCCATGTTTCTACACCTTCTACAGTATCAATGCACCCTCTTGAAGTTCAGTAAATTTTTTTACCCACACTATTAGAATTTGTACTAAATACATCATTGGTTTTAGTTTCTGATTTGTTGAAATAATACTGTTATAACTTTGTTCCTTTCTTCATTTTGCTCTGCCTATTTCCTTTTCAGCTCCTTTTATATTATGTTTAGTGCTCCCCATTACTTTAAGTGCATTCCAAAACATTTTACTCCATAAATGTGGATTAAAATTAATCTCTCTATATTTCTACTTAGTTTGATTTCATTTTGTAAAGTCTTTAAGATTAAGATTAATTTTCCTGGTGATGCCATTTCCACTTCTCTGGTTGGAGTTGATTTTCTTTTATTTAAAAGTTTATAGGTTCATAGGTACTTATTAAGGTATTGACCTGTTGAGGATCTTTGGAAGCCTAGCCCTGCATTTTCATTAAGTTTTTAGCCCTTATAATTTAAGTACAAATAGCCCAAAGTCGGTCAATACAGTTACATGTTATCCTTAACCATTAAGGATAAGGGTACTAATTCATAGATGAATTTGTGGTTTCCTATCCATTCATCCAGATTATCCCTGAATAATGTGTGGGAAGTTTTTTATTTTATGTGGAGAGGAAGATGATTCCAAAGAAATGGTAGTATCTGCGATACATATTAATCCCGCAAACGTGTTTTATTTATGTTGAGAAAGAGATTAAGATCTCTTAAGCAGGTGTTTATTCCACCAGTGAACTTGTGAATGTGCAGTAGATCAGAGACAGTACTGTCTATTGAGACTCTGTATGTGAGGCAGATATTGCTCCTCAGTAGATTGCATGATACTGAGAAGAGGGACAAGACTTTTTGATAGTACAGTTTTTATTATTTAGGCCTTCCAGTTGTTTTAAGAGTTTCTATAGGTACATACCAAAAGAAGCAGCCTAATAAGTGTTAAATACAGAGGAATGATCTCATCCCTGGTTTTACACACCCTACTGTTACCAATAAGGTGTGCAATGAAAAGGGATATTCTTACAATAATGGATATATGGTGATCGAAGGACAGTTTGTTGTCAACATAATTTCCCAGGTCTCTGAGTACAGAATCATTTTTCAAGTGTATGTTGTCAGTATAATAGCTACAAAGGACATAATCCTTGCCAAATATGACTATTATGCACTTTTATGTATTTATTTTTATTTATTTATTTACATTTGTTGACCGGGAGTGTCCGACTGGATGTAGGTCCATTTTCAGCGGAGGCCCGAGGAGAAAAGCTCCACAGTTAAAATAAACATACAGTAGTTACATTGGATTACATAGCGATTAACAATTTAACATAGCAATTACTTACAACATATTTACAGATGAAGAACATAGTACATCAGTAGACAACTGGAATCTTTATCTGTGAATTACATAACAGACATTAAGAAATGTTATAATAACTTTTGTCATTTAGTTTAAGTTCATGGCTATGACACCAGCTATTTCTTTGAGAAGGGCCTTTTTGCAGGATTTGGATATCCTCTGGAAAGTTTGTGATGGCACCAATTTTATAGTTATTTACAAATTTGTTCAATCACAAACCCTTTTGACATCTGAAAAGTAAATATCAAAGAGCAGTGTGTAATTATATAATAAAATTTGGCATTACTGATCTGTATATAAATAATTCTAAGACAATTCTTATACCAAAACCCAATTTGAATGACCATAACCCTAATGATTATCGCCCAATTGCACTAATTAACTTAGATATAAAAATGTTATCAACAGTATTGGCTCACAGACTTAATAAAATACTCTCATATATCATATCTCCCGAACAGCTAGGATTCATGCATAATAGGCAAGTCTGGGACAATACGTTAACAATAGAAGCAATAACAAACATGACAGTTAAAGATAATTCCCCCAAATATGCACTTTCTGTCGATGCACAAAAGGCTTTTGATAGAGTCAATCTAAATTTCAACTTCAAGATTTTGAAATGTTTTGCTCTTCCTGAAGAATTTATAGCTATGGTTAGAGTTCTATATAATAAGGCTACTACTACACTATACATAAATAAAAAGAAATTAAATCCTATCCCAATAGTTAACGGCACAGGACAGGGCTGTCCACTTTCTCCTTATCTTTTTAACCTTTATTTAGAGGCCCTCCTCCTGAAATTAAGCCAAAAAACATTTAACCACTCTGTTTACATTTCCAAAGTCCAAGTTAAATACACTGCATTTGCTGACGATCTTAACATCTATTTTGAATTTCCATCCACAGACTTAGAAAAGATCTTAAGCTCCATTGACAAGTTTTCTGCAATCTCAAACTATGCCATGAATCCAAGTAAATCAAAACTATTTCCATTAAACCCTCTAAGCCACAAAGAGTTTTTCCTCCCAAAAACAAAGATTAAAGTAGATTATTCACTCAAATACCTGGGCATTACTTTTACACACCTGCACAAGGAAATTATAAAAAAAAACCTTTATAAAGTTTGGTCAAAAGTTATAGAAGATCTTGATAGAAAAACTTAAACCTTTCCCTTCTCTCCAAGACAGCAATCATAAAAAAGAATATCCTCTCTAAAATTTGATATAATTTTTATGCCATCAACCAAAACATTCCAAACAGTTTTTTTGATAAGATGAAAACAACTTTGGGCAAATTTATTTGCCGCCCTAAGAATACTAGAATTAGTTACACAAAATTAACCCTGCCCAAAGAGAAAGGTGGTCTGAG